>NC_141346.1:13445209-13637709 GCF_057382095.1 Aulonocara sp. 'chitande type north' Nkhata Bay
CTTTGGTTTCATCTGACCACATAACATTCTCCCAATCCTCTGCTGTATCATCCATGTGCTCTCTGGCAAACTTCAGACGGGCCTGGACATGCACTGGCTTCAGCAGCGGAACACGTCTGGCACTGCGGGATTTGATTCCCTGCCGTTGTAGTGTGTTACTGATGGTGACCTTTGTTACTTTGGTCCCAGCTCTCTGAAGGTCATTCACCAGGTCCCCCCGTGTGGTTCTGGGATCTTTGCTCACCGTTCTCATGATCATTTTGACCCCACGGGATGAGATCTTGCGTGGAGCCCCAGATCGTGGGAGATTATCAGTGGTCTTGTATGTCTTCCATTTTCTGATGATTGCTCCCACAGTTGATTTTTTCACACCAAGCTGCTTGCCTATTGTAGATTCACTCTTCCCAGTCTGGTGCAGGTCTACAATACTTTTCCTGGTGTCCTTCGAAAGCTCTTTGGTCTTGGCCATGGCGGAGTTTGGAGTCTGACTGTTTGAGGCTGTGGACAGGTGTCTTTTATACAGATCATGAGTTCAAACAATCTCTATAGGGCTTTGGAGTTGACGTCACGCCGCAATGCATTAAGGGAGCACAGCGCCATTTTCGGGGTCTACGAATCAACACAAACACACTGTGTTGGAACGACGACTACAAGAAAGATGCTTAAAAGCAGCTCAAAAGAGAATGAACTGTATAGAGACCGATTGCGTCCAGAGGCGAAGCAGCGGTACTTGCACAAAATAGCTGCATTGGAAATGTGGACCCGTATGAAATACGCCCGTGGAGTAGAAACCCTGAAGACCAACCGCTACATATGTAGCCTGACATTGTCTGTGGAGTCAGCGCGTACAAGTCGTCATTCAAACAAAGGTAAGTCAGCTCGAGTACTGCGAGTGAAATGCGTTTGATTTCCCTGCAAACATTCAGATTAGTGCAGCATAAATTCATTCATGAGGGGAAATTACAGTGAGAACATGTGGAGACTGTTAGAGGGATAACATAGTGAGTTCAGTGCATTGATGAGACACTGTCCTGAAGGATTGTTGTTCTTTATGGTTAAAGAAATTGCACTAATTTATTCATATTTATTATAAATAATTCTAATTATACATCTTGCTTCCATGTTTGTATCCTGTGTCACTAAAAATACATTTTATTTTAGTTTTATACATTGATTAATGACCTGCAGAATCTCCTGATCATACTAAGTGATTCATAATTGTCACTTTATGCTTTCTCCATCTCTAAAGTGATGACATCCTTGCATTACATACTTTAGGTTCATTTTCTGCAGGCAGGTTTCTGACAGAGAACAGGCAGATTTAGAATATAACATGCAGCGTTCTATAGATGGACACATAAAGAAATGAAAAATTACATGTATGTGCTAACTTTCTAAACACTTTGTTACATTTATGATAAAGTAGATAAAACACATTTACGTCGGCCTTGGCTCATAGTTCTTGTATTTAAAAGGACTTTGTCTGTGTGTGTTTCACTGCACTCTCAAAGACTGAATGAACCAGCATTGCAGCCATGGGTCACTGTGAGCATCACAGGGAAGGTTGAAGCCGCCCACTGCACCTGTATGGCCCGAGTCGCAGAGACCTGCACCCATGTCGCTGCTCTTCTGTTTAATGTAGAAGCAACAGTGTTGATCTGTGGCACAAGGACTGTTACAGATGAACCTGCATACTGGGTTTTGCTGGGTAATATGACCAAGATACAGCCAGAGGTTGGCCATAAGATAGACTTCTCCTCTTCAGCTGCCCCAAAAAAAGGCTCTTGATCAAAACATAAACAGACCATCTGTAGTGACAGGGAAAAGGAGCCGTCCTCAAAAAAGGAAAATCCCACCTGCTACTTTGGAGGAGTTGTCACTGCTATTGGATACTTTGCTGGAGCACAGTAAAGCTGTGGGTTGTGGGAATGACCCATAATGTTTTATCTAGGGGTCTAGATTTATGCCTGTAGTGCACTGCTGTGTAAATAATTTGCATTTACTGAATATGTACTGACTGAGTCCCACTGTTCAAAAGTTGAATAAAGAAACAAACTAATTTTTGCCTCTTTTTTTTTTTTTTTTTTTTTTTTAAATTAAAACCACCTTATAGAACATCACATCAGTTACAATGTAGAATCAATGTCATTTATAGTTTACAAATGACAAAATGTTTACACAAAATGAGTGTTTACATGATATCACCCACTACTAACGTTACTTTATTTACTGTATCTTTTGATCCTGGATCGTTCGGTTCCCCGAAGCCCACCCGGGGCGTTTTAATTAAACTCTGAAACTCCTGAAATCCCTCACTCATGAGTTCTTGCTCTGCTGCCGGAAAATACCGAGCACGCCCCTTCGACATTTTCGCCGACCAATCAGCGGGTTGCCGATCAATGTTTCTACTATCGATGCGTAGCCCCTTTTACGACACCCAGTGATGTCACATTACTGCGTCCAGCTGTACTAATCGTCAACAGCAGGTGTGTTCGGGGAACCGGATTAGCGAGCTCACGGTTAGCGCGATGGTTTGGTCTTGGATGTGTCATTTGATCTTGGATGTAGTAAGCGACGTACGAAGAACAGGCCCATGGTCCGAAAATATGTCAGGCTAAGTCAGTAGCGGTTGGTCTTCAGGGTTTCCACTCCACGGGCGTATTTCATACGGGTCCACATTTCCAATGCAGCTTTTTTCTGCAAGTACCGCTGCTTCGCCTCTGGACGCAATCGGTCTCTATACAGTCCGTTCTCTTTTGAGCTGCTTTTAAGCATCTTTCTTGTAGTCGTCGTTCCCACACAGTGTGTTTGTTTTGATTCGTAGACCCCGAAAACGACGCTGCGCTCCCACAATGCTTTGCGGCGTGACGTCAACTCCAAAGCCCTATGAAGTCCTATTCTAAAGGCTGATTGCCCTCCCCCACGCTTGTACCCGTGGCTTCCTGTCCTGAGGGTTGGCTCTTCTCCTGCCCTGCACCCTTTGTTCATATTCAAAGACTATTTTTCTGTATGTATTCTTACCCCATAGCAACCGCCAGATTATAATGTTGCAGACAATCCCAAACTCTACAGTCTGTCTAACTCCAGTGTATACCAAGCAATCTATTATTTCTCAAGGGAGATAAACTCAACATAAACTGAACCCACATTAAAGTTAGCTCGGTGCTTACCTTTAGATGAGCCCACAAACCGACAGAAACTCCGTGATGAAGCTGGAAGTCTTAAGAAACAGATCAGGGAGCAGAGACCCACGTGGTTCACGCTGATCTGAGCTACGATCCAGGAGACAAGGGTGTGCAGATCGATGCAGAAATTAATCCCAACGTTGGTAGTGGTATATGTTCCTGTAAGTTTACTACTTTACTCCCGTTTCATAAAAAAGCAGCTCTCTCTGCTCGACTCCTCTCCTGCACACACACTTTGCTCCGCCTCCTTTTCCGGCTCTGCTGTGATTTGTTGCTGCGCGGTCACGTGACGAAGCAGACCAACGTAACCACGTGGGGTCCATCCATCTATCCATCCATTCGCTTCCGCTTATCCTTTTTTTTTTTTTTTTTTTTTTTTTTATTGACAAAGCACAAAATACAGATATACAAATACAAAATAGCAAACACAATGTCAGGGGGTTCGTAAAAGCAAAATAGACACAGTCTATTATAGAATCACATGATATTGAACAGGGAACATAGGTTTATGGTTTTGACAGCTTTTTGATTTTGAGAATGTTGTATGGTTTTAACATATTGTTTGGTTTCATTTAAAAAGCACCGAAAGGATGGTTTTGCGTTAGAAAATTTCGACTTATGTATATGAAATTTGGCCAATAATATCAATAAGTTAATCAAATAAAATTCGTTTGCCCTGTGCATGGGGTACTTAAAGAAACCAAACAATATTTTCTCGTAACAAAGAGAGAACTCAGAAAGAATAAAGGAAACAACAAAAACACAAAATTCTTGCCAGAAAAGATTCGTGTATAAGCATGACCAAAATAAATGAGAAATATCTTCCTTCACACAACTACAAAATGTACAGTTAACATCAATGTCCTTTTTATAACGTACAAGAAAAGACCTAGTTGGGTAAAAACGATGAATAACTTTAAAATATATTTCCTTTACTTTGTTATTTAATAGAAATTTCGACGGTAAGGTCCAAATCTTCTCCAATTCCAGGTCCTGGTATAAGTTATTCTAGTAGGCGACAACCGTTGGGACACAAGTTCTGTCTTTTTGAAACAGAGTTCGTATTTCACGGTTGTTTTTCCTCCTTACAGAAGGGAAACACACCTGACCGACATAAGTAACAGCAGGATCCAGTGGTAAAGGGGTCAAATCACTAACAACAAGATTTCTAAACAGCATTAAGACCCCAGCAGGGATAGCATCAAACACTATGGCATATTCCTTTGGTGGAACAGGAAGACCATATGTATTCAAAAATTCTAAGAAAGAGAGTAAACCTCCAGCTGGATTTATAAGTTGTGCAACACGATGAATCCCATTATCAAACCAATTACTTAAAAACACAGATTTATGTTTGTATAAAATGTCTCTATTTTTCCAAATATAGTATCTATGTGGAGAAAAATTGTGTTTATAAATCAATGACCAGGAAAGAAGCATTTGTTTATGAAAGTTGGATAGTTTTAAAGGGATTTTATCGATATTGTAATTACAAAGCAAAAGACAGTTAAGACCACCAATTTTTGAGAAAATATAATTGGGAATAAAGTTCCAAATTGAGGTTGGGTTCCTGAAAAATTGTTTAATCCAGTTTATTTTAAACACATTGTTTAATGAGGAGAAGTCAAGAAAGTTTACTCCACCATGTTGGTATGAGTTGGATAAAACTGATCTTTTAATATAATGAATTCTATTCTTCCATATGAAATTATAAATAAGTCTGTCAATATCTGCCAGGGTTTCTTTATTTACATCAAGAGACAAAGCAGCATAAGTTAGACGAGATAAACCCTCTGCTTTCGTGAGTAAAACTCTCCCTTTAATGGATAAATCCCGCTGCAGCCAAGCATTTAGCTTTTTTTGTGTTTTGTCCAAAATTGGAGTGAAATTAAGGGAGCACCTGGTGGATTGATTTTTATTAATGACTATACCAAGGTAAGTGACAGACTCTTTCACTGGGATGCCAGCAATAGATAGACTGGTGCAATTTCTAAGGGCAAGCAGTTCACATTTGCCAATGTTTAGGTGGAGTCCTCAAGCTAAAGAAAAGGCATTAATTGTGTTAATAGCCATCTGCACCTGTGAAGCATCTTTTAAAAAGAGAGTGGTATCATCAGCAAGTTGACTAATGAATATTTCTTCATCCGCAATTGTTATACCTTTCAGAGGACTGCGTTTAATATAATCAGAGAGGAGTTGAGCACAGATGAGAAATAAGTATGGGGAGATGGGGCAGCCTTGCCTGATACCGCGGTTCAAGTTAAACCTAGGTGATGTACCTGCTTGTAGTTTGATGGAGCAATTCACATTTTTGTACATTGTTTTAATTGCATTCTGAAAATAAGGGCCAAAGCCAAATTTGTCCAAAGCCTGAAAAATAAAACCATGTTCAATCGTATCTAACGCTTTGCAGAAATCTACAAATAAGATAAAGCTATCATCCCTACACAAATCTGCATAATCAATTAGGTCAAAAACAAGTCTGATGTTGTTGGATATGTGTCTGTTAGCCATAAAGCCAGACTGAGTTTCATCAATAATATCATTCAAAACAGCTTTCAGTCTTTTGGCAAAGATCTGAGCTAGGATCTTATAATCATTATTAAGGAGGCAAATTGGCCTCCAATTGTCAATATAAGTGGGATCTTTCTTTGGCTTTGGGATTAGGGTTAACAGACCTTGTGATAAAGTGGGGGGAAGAGACTGATTTGTAAGACTTTCAATGTATACATTAAGAAGAAATGGAGCCAGTTGATCTGCAAAAGTAATGTAAAATTCAGAGGTTAAGCCATCGGTTCCTGGGGATTTATTAAGTTTAAGACGTCGAATAGCAGGTAGCACTTCACTAATAGATATCAGCCTATCACAGAAACTCATCTGATCTTCTTTAACTGTTCGCACATCAGGGATTTGTTCCATAAAGCTCAGAGCAGCACTCTCATCAAACTCTGACTTGTATAAATTTCTATAAAAATTGGAGCAATAGGTGGAGACTTTTCGGGGATCATCAGTTATAATACCGTCAATATTAAGTCTCCGAACAGAACTAAGTTTAGAATGAGATTTCTCTAATTTAAAAAAATAGGATGAGTGTTGTTCACCTTCTTCTAACCATCTTCTCCTTGATCTCACAAAGGCTCCCTCTGCTTTCAGTTTATAAATATCATTTAACTTACTCTGTTGCAAAGCTAAGTCAGTTTTATCTTCTTCAGATAGGTTCTCTGGTGGGATCTGAGTGAGAGCAGATATCCTAGTAATTACATTAATTTCTTCATTTTTCCTCTGTTTTGCTGCAGATGAGCCATACTCTCTTAAATATTTAGCGGCTTCAAATTTAAAGAGTTCCCAGTTTTGACAGTAGAGATGACTGGTTAGGGCTTTATCCCAGAAACGTTTGATTAATGACAAAATATCTTCAAGCACTTTTTCATGTTTTAAAAGGGAGTTATTAAGTTTCCAGTAGCAGCTCCTACAAGTTTGGGCAGCATTAGTATTGAAAAAGACCTGAAGTGATACCGCTTTGTGATCCGTGAGTGGAGTTGGCATTATATTGGCTATAACATTATCCCTATTTAAGCAATCAGAAATTAACCAGAAGTCAATACGGGATTTAGAAGAGTTGGATTTGTTACTCCATGTAAATAGTCTGGCTTTAGGGTTTTTAAATCTCCAAATGTCTATTAAATGAAACTTTTGCATGAATGTATTTAAACAACAGGACAGAGAGTTATTTGAGCTAGGTGGCCATCTGTCTAGTGAAGGATCTGGAGCAATGTTAAAATCGCCTCCAACTAATAACAGGAGATTCGGGTATTTGGATAACCAGAACAAAAAGCGTGTTTCAAGGGCATCCAGTAAGAAGTCATTATCAGACTTAGAATTAAAACCATACACGTTGGCAAGAAGAAGAAGTGTACCATCAATGTTGACAATCATTAACACATAGTGTCCTTCTGAGTCCATTTCAGAGTGCATAACATTCCCATTAAATTTGTTCTTCAGAGTAGTAACTCCTGCCGATCTTTCTGATCCATGTGAGAACCATAGGTCCTTGCCCCACTGTGTTTTCCAAAAAGCAGTATCCTTAATAACAGAATGTGATTCTTGAAAAAAAAAACAAAGTCAGTATTCTGTTGATTTGCAAACAAAAACAAAGCTTTTCGCTTAACAGTGTCTCTTAAACCCCTGACATTGAGAGAACAAAGTGATATAGACAGTGCGGCTTTAACACAAAATAATGAACAGTTTACTTCCCATAGTTAACATGGAACTGGTATTAACTTTTATCCTGAACCTCAAAATTGTAAACAACCCCTTTGACCTCTTTAACTTTATACCTCAAGGAGGGCATGAAACCTCCATCATCGCAGGTGCAGCTTGATCCTCAGGCGAAGTGAGCGTTGGGTGCACCTCTTTCCCCTCAATGATCACACGGACCCCGGCAAAGTGAGCTCTTTTTCCTTCTTTCCTTGCAGCATCAATAAGAGGCCAAAGCTTCTCTTGAATTGCCCTGTCAGCAGAGGACAGATCTTCAGTGAACCTCATGTAGTTTTCTTTCAGAAAGGAGCAGTTTTTAGCTTTTCTCCAGATCAAGTCACGAGCTGATCTTGTCACAAATCGAATGATAACCAGCCTTGGTTTCTTGTGAGTTTCGCTGTAGCGGCCCAGGCGATGAACTACATCAATGCTGTTTTTGAATCCTGCACTTGTTTCCCCGGCAACAGTGCAGCAGATGTCAAGTACTTTCCTGGTGATGTCTTCTTGCTTTTGCTCAGGGACACCTGAGAGCCTGAGATTCCATCTCCGATGGTATCTTTCAACCTCGTTGACCTTCAGTTCTACTTGAGACATTCTGCTGCTGTTTTTTTCACAAGTAGCTTTAATGGATTTGGTGACATTCTTCAAAGATTCTACTTCCAAGAACATGAAGTCAATAGACTTCTTCATGGCCTCGATGTTAACAGTATTCTTGCTGATCATAGCCTCCAGATTATCTGAGCGCTCATTAATTAAAGTAGCAATGTTGTTTTGCACATCAGCAAGAGTTATATCACCTTTGTGTTTTTTACCATCTGGTCTGGCTGGAGTATCGGGATCCGAGTCCGGCAGTGGCATCAGTTCAGGACTTTTGCTGCGGTTGTAGTCATGTTCGGCAGTCACGGCATTCTTGGGGCTGGTTTTTGAGCCAGCAACACCTGTGTTTCTCTCCATTTCCTTGGTTGCTCCTTTGGTTAGACTTTTAAACTTCATGGGTGTTTCTTTTTCCTTCCTTTTGCTTCCCTGAGCTGCTGAAAACATCGCTGAGGTAACAGAGCTTTCCTGCTATTAGCTGAGCTATCGCTTTGCAAAGAGGCTTGGGTCGCGAAAAAGTCCTTTGAAGTATGGTTCAGGAAGCCGTTACTTAGAAATGTCGCATACGTGTACTGAATAAACAGTCAGTAGAATAACTCATTTGTGATTCAGAGAAAAAACGACGGCTGAAAGGGAAGTAAAACTGCAAAATCCTGCTTAGCCGCGGAGAAGAGCGTCTACCCTCCCATGCCTGTCTGCAGAGGCAGTTTTGAATTTAGGAGCGCCAAAATGGCAGCGGCAAACCCTGGCAGCTCTCCGGTGAGTATATTGTTTTTCATCTTCAAGTTTGTCTTTTGAAACCTTAATTTTATTTAAATCCGTTGCTCACGTATAAAGTACACAGACGGGGTCTTTGCTCAACTCGTCTGAGGCGTGTCTCACTAAGCGCTACATGCTAGCATCCTGCTAACTGAGCTACCATTTACATGCTGTGCTTTAGAAAATAGGATACTCGTTAAAAAAATAAATACTCCGCAGATATTGATAGATAGACGAACACTGCAAATAAATAATGCAGATTATGCAGGATGAAATTTTTCGGTCAGCAAGACACTTTCTGCAGTTGCTAACATCATCCAACCAAACTGCTGCTGTTGCTGCTGCGATGAATCAGAATACAAGGTACTTTAGCAAGACTTATGAGTTAATCCTACATTCAACTAAATGGACAGCTGGACAGGTTCATACAAAATATTAGATTAGGCCAATTGTCCTATACATATTTTTTGACCTAGGGGTGGGATTGATTGTGAACTGGAAAGGGAAAATTATTATTATTTTTTTTTTTTCCCCTGTCCCATTTGGTTCTTTAGCCATCAGAATTGTTGTCTGAAGACCAACAAGGATACCCAATGGATTTACTTTGCCAAATGGATCATCATGGCATTGCCGTATTGGTCCATTTGATCGGCCTTTGTTTTTAATTATTTATTTTATTTTATTTTCAGTTGTTACAGATGGGACAGACATGAGTGAGGGATAGGAAAGGGAGAAAGAAAGAGGAAGGAAAAGAAAAACAGAAGGGGAGAGGGACAGTGAGAAAGGGGGAAAAAAAATAAAATAAAATCTCCTGGATCACCTGTTGAGAGAGAAAGAATAGAAAACAAGCAAAAAAAACCAAAGCAACATACTAAACACAACACCATCGCATTAATCTAGCTAAGTGTAAACAGCAGTAAATACTAAATATTCAGTGTTGTTGTGCAGCACGCAGGACAGACAGCGCACAATGTGTGCTTTGAAGTAGCAGCCAAGAAAGGTGTAATTTAAGTCTACGAGCAGTGAACATCCGTGTGCATACCTGTGTGGATCAGCGCGCTTGTATTCAAATGGTTTCCACATGTAATGGTCTGCAAGAGGATGTAGCGAGCCATAGCCCCGTCCCCCAGGGCATGAAGCAGGCATGGAGGAGATCCAGGCCCCAGACATCCAGAGGCCCTGGAACACGAGAGCCCAAGGAGGACCACCGGAGGGGCATCCGTGCCACCCTCATGGGAAGGGCCGAGGATCCCCAGACGAGGCCCGAGGGCCCCCCGCACCCCGGAGGAGGCCTGACCGAGCAACAGGCGCCAGGCCCCGCCAGGTAGCCACCGGGAGTGAGCCGGTACATACCTGAGTGCCCAGCCCCGGACACCAAGAACCACCAATGCACCGACCCCTGAGAGCATCAGTCACCGGCAGGGAGTGTGGTGAGGGGAGATAGGCCTTGGAGGGCCTGGGAGTTCCCAGAGAGGTGGAGTCTAAGACCCGACCTGACATATAGACACAGACAAACAAGCACACACAGAAACAAACATGCGTTCCCACCCTCATGCACACATATATAAACACTCAGCACTCACCCAACGTAAGGACTGACATAAATGGACATGTAAACACAATCACACTCCCCAAACATACTCTACACCCCGGGTCCAGGTACCCTCGCCCCCAGAGGGGGAAACAGAACCCAGACCCAAGAGTTGTTACCCTTCCCCCCGGGGTGGAGGCAAGCAGAGCGTCCCAGGCTCCGCAGCAGCAGGGAGGCCAATCGGATAGCCAACAGCACATCAAGAAGGCTCAGGGCCTTCTTGATGTGCTGTTCTTCTGCATCCCTGGCCGCTGTGTCAGTGGGGATGGTTTTCGCTCTGTATTGTAGCGTCCTGATCCTGATGACATCCAGTTTGTGCTCCAGTGGATGATGAGAGTCAAACCTTAGATACTGATCCGTATGCGTAGGTTTACGGTACACGTCAGCTTTTAGATGTTCCCCATTACTGATGGAAATGATGGTGGTCTTCGATCAGTGGGTTTTGGTTAGTGGTTGTTGATCAATGGTCATGAGAGCTTTGCATAATTATGATCAAGGAACTGACCTCCCAGCCCATTGTTGATTCAGTGGGCTGGTTTCAGTCATTATGCAAATGTACTGTTTATAAGATTTGGGGAAACCTGCAGTCAGCTGAGACTGAAGAAGTCACTTGGATGAGTGACGAAACGTTTCTCCCACGTAAACTCACGTTCTGTTATTCACTGAAAATACAGACATTTAGAACAAACTAAGACCATCTGTGCTAGAGGAAATGTCTGCTGTGACTGCATCACTCTGCTCAGCTTTGTTGTTATTCAGCCTCTGCATGTTTACCTCTGCAGGTGAGTTTTACCTGTCAGGAGATAAATACCATTTCAATGATAGATAAAGACAAAGAAATTGAGTAGGATTATTTCATATTCATTCCGTTTGTCTGTGTGTGTGCAGGCAACATGAGCCTGCACACATTAATTTTGTGATAAGTGATATTATTGAAAATTCTCTGTGTCATAGTTGTAGAATGGAGCAGAACTGACCTGGAAGATGAAGAACTTGTCCTTTTATATCAGCATGGACGACTTGTTCCAGATTACCAGCATCCATCTTTTGAGAACCAGGTGGATCTGAAGGACAGACAGATAGCTGATGGAGACGTGTCTTTGATTCTGAAGAATGTGAGACAAGATGATGCTGGAACATACGAGTGCCGTGTCATCAAGAGAGCTGGAAAACCTATAAAGGTCATCAACATCATCAACCTGAAAGTTGGTTCTCCAAGTGAGTGAGAAGTGTTCAGTGTTTGTGAGATCTTTGGCTCTTTTAGCTCTGCTGCCTTATTGCTCTTTAATGGCTCTTCATTCAGTATCACTGGGAGCCTTCTATTTTAGCCCAGCTGTGAATGATCTGTGTTGGTAAGAAGTGTTTGAATTAGTGTTTTCATGAAAGCCTTATTTTTGTGCATTTACTGCTGCTCAGAAGAACACACATGGGGTTTAAAGCCTGGACAAAGACAATCTGAAATCTGTTTTTCTCTACGATGGAAAAAATGTCTGAAAGTCACTGCCAGTGATGTCAGCCAGCTCCTCATCAAAACGTTTGTTTGTCAGGGGTCATTTGTTTTGGAATAAATGTTGTTCTTTTGATATGACTTGCAGCAGGCTGTGGTTTATTCAACACAGTGGATGGTGCAGCACAGATACCTGACTCAAAACAGGACACTCTTCCAGGGCCAATGAATAACACCTCTCCTCCAGCTACAGGTAGATATGAGCAGCGCTTAGGAGTATTTTTTGAATTTGTTTTAACATATTACAATTTTAAAAATTCAGCGCTCAGCTTTGCTGTCTCCAGTATCATTTAAATGCAGCCAGTTTCTTTTCTGATATTTTTATCACTTTTCCCAATACATCTGCACTTAATTCCACATCCTTCTCTCTGTGTCGCTCTGTGTACCTGGCCTGTATCACCACAGTCGCTGTCTTCACAGTCTCTGCCCTCCTTTCTTTCACACAATGTTGTGATCCTAATCTTTGCATGTGATTGGCCAGATGAAAATGAAGACATCAAGTCATCGTGAGCTAAGATTCTAGGTTCATCCAATTGTTACAAGAAGTCACCAGCAGGGACAGTACTTGTTGAGAGTCCGAATGGAAAGAAGGCGTTTCGGACTCTGGAGGTGTGGAAAGTGACTCAACTTATGCACCGACCAGAGAGCATGGGTCAAACGGGTGCTAGGCGGGGTGCAAGGGGTCATTGGTGATGGCCTTCTTTTCCATGAGAAAGGAGTAAGAGACGATGGCCTCCATGGGAGGCAGAAGGCAGCCAATGCTTTTTGGGTGTGGTTAATTGCCCTCTGCGCAGCCTTTGTTCTCAGTTGTAGCCCCTGCATCCCAAATACCAAAGCAGTAGAAGAGCATGCTCTCCACTGAGGCATAGTAGAAGACCAGCTGCAGCATCTGGTCTGGTTTATTCTTTCTCAGGACACGGAGGAACTGCAGCTGCTACTGGGCCTTCTTTTCCAGCACGTTGGTGTTGTGGGCCCAGATGAGATTGGCAGAGATATGGGTGCCCGACTATTGGAGTGTTTGGGGCCAGTTGATGAGGAAATATTTAATCAAGGATCAGGTTGAAGGTGGTCCAGCTTCATGGTAAAAATGTCTGGGATTATGGTGTTAAATGCTGAGCTGTAGTCCACGAAGACCATCTCCATGTAGCGCTTCCTGTGAGTGCTCTAGGTCTGTAACCATGACCAGGATGCTTGCAGGGGCTTGTTTTGTCAGATTGTCCTAGGTCATGGAGGAGTGTCAGTCTGTAGGACTGCTTGATGTATTTACATGGTCCAGTGTCCTCACCCCTCTGGTAGGACACTTAATATTGGTGGAATTTGGAGAGTACAATTTTCACACATGCCTTATTTAAGTCCACAGCAACACGCTGGTTGCTCTCTGCTGTGGTCACACCTTTCCTTACCAGAATCTTTGTTGTGATCCTGGTAGTGTAATATCCAGCTTGGTAACTCCACCTAGGCATTGGGCTTTTCTGGATGGAGCCGAGATTAAGTTACAACCAGTAGATGACACTCCCAGACAAAAAATAAAATATAAAAAATTACAGAACATTTCTGATGAGCTAACAAACATTTTGGTAATCTTGTGCATTGTGTTTCTGTGCGCTGTTTTTAATATCAATGTTAAATCACTTTGTAATAGATTCTTGTCTTTAAAAGTGCTACATTAATAATTTTTACTTACTTATTTCACTCATCTACCTGACAGCTTATACCCCACATCTGTTTCTTACCTGCAGGTCAGCCAGGAGGAACCAAATGGCTGGATCTGTTGGAGGTTTATGTTTGACTGAGTGTTCTAGAAGCTTCTTTTTGTCAGGGCTCTGTGTGCGGGCCGGCGGAGAGGAGGATCCAAACGCAGGACTCAGACACTAACTTGAAACTCAAAAACCTCAACTTTATTGCTGGTATGAAAACAAAACATGACGTGAACACTGAATACGGAGAATAGAAGCACACAGGCACAATCTGATGGTAAACCAAACAAAAGAAACCAAACAAAAAAGGTGCATAAGAGTCAAAAAGTGCAGGAAAACACATCAAAAATGAAACTAGAGCTCACCAAGAGTCCATGAAAAGTTCAGGGGGTCGACCCGGGGGTCGACAACACAAGGACGAAGACAGTTCTGGAGGCTGGCCGTGCACACGGCAACGGCAGCGACGCAGGCAAACCCAATTAGGAGGCCAACCACATGGAAGGCAGTGGCGGTGACGAACTCTTTCCGGAGGCAGTCCCCGAAGGCCATGATGCCAACTTAGAGGCCTGGAAAACGGCCGGCAGAGGCGAAGCGGAACAGGTCGAGATGGCTCTGACGGCAGTGTGGCAACCGCCGGACGGATGAAGGCACGGAGGCCGGACCAGGCGTGGATGAAGGCACGGAGGCCGGACCAGGCGTGGATGAAGGCACGGAGGCCGGACCAGGCGTGGATGAAGGCACGGAGGCCGGACCAGGCGTGGATGAAGGCACGGAGGCCGGACCAGGCGTGGATGAAGGCACGGAGGCCGGACCAGGCGTGGATTCAATTCAATTTTATTTATATAGCGCCAAATCACAACAAAAGTCGCCTCAAGGCGCTTCATAGACACAGAGAAAAACCCAACAATCATATGACCCCCTATGAGCAAACACTTTGGCGACAGTGGGAAGGAAAAACTCCCTTTTAACAGGAAGAAACCTCCGGCAGAACCAGGCTCAGGGAGGGGCGGCCATCTGCTGCGACCGGTTGGGGTGAGAGAAGCAAGACAGGATAAAGACATGCAGTGGAAGAGAGACAGAGGTTAATAACAGATATGATTCAATGCAGAGAGGTCTATTAATACATAGTGAGTGAGAAAGGTGACTGGAAAGGAAAAACTCAATGCATCATGGGAAACCCCCCGGCAGCCTACATCTATTGCAGCATAACTAAGGGAGGATTCAGGGTCACCTGGTCCAGCCCTAACTATATGCTTTAGCAAAAAGGAAAGTTTTAAGCCTAATCTTAAAAGTAGAGATAGTGTCTGTCTCCCGAATCCAAACTGGAAGCTGGTTCCACAGAAGAGGGGCCTGAAAACTGAAGGCTCTCCCTCCCATTCTACTTTTAAATACTCTAGGAACAACAAGTAGGCCTGCAGAGCGAGAGCGACGTGCTCTAATAGGGTGATATGGTACTACAAGGTCATTAAGATAAAATGGGGCCTGATTATTTAAGACTTATTTAAGACTGCTGGCTTGCAGCTGGACGGGCTCCTCGGGCCAGATGCAGGACCAGAGGCAATTGGGACCCCTGGCTGAGGGTGAAGATGAGTGGCTGACTGAGCAGATGACAACACTGATGATTCCTCCACTAACTGCGCTACTGACTGGGCTATGGACTGTAACAAGGTTTGGAGAAAGTCTGATTGTGGTAGAGCCTGAGCTATGGGTAGCGGGGGTGAAGACTGAGCTACGGGTGACTGAATTTGAGATGAAAGCGGTGGTGGAGTAGGTGACAGGGCTACGGGTGGCTACTGAGCAGGGGACGCTGGAGACTGAGCTGAGGGGGGGCTGCTGACCAGGGGACGCTGGAGACTGAGCTGAGGGGGGGCTGCTGACCAGGGGACACTGGAGACTGAGCTGAGGGTAGCTGCTGACCAGCTAACTGAGCTGAAGGTGTGGAAATGAAAACTGCACCAGCCCGTACTACAGGAGAGAATGGAAGTGTGGTTGGGTGATGACGGCGAGGGTTGCATTTCTTCTTCAAGGACGGATCAAACGATTTGGCGATAAACCTTGGCAAAAAATGCTGCTGTCGTTGAGAGTACCAAGTGGCGAGGGCCTCCAGGAGAACTACTGAATCCTCTTTCCCTGGGCCACCCATGCCAAACGGTTCAAAACTTAGCCTCACTCTTAAAGCTGTTATTATTTGTTTAAGTCCATTTATATTTAGAAAACTGACAGTGGAGGCAGTGGACGACAAAAAATTATCAAAAAATACTACCTCCAGCTGCCTCTTTTAAGGGCTCGCGGCGTGGACTACCCTCCAACAGTAATCCCAAAGGAGCGTGAGATTCTCTCCCTCAGAGGCGAAGCGTGAGTCCGCTGGATCCATTACTGGTCGCGTCGTTCTGTCAGGGCTCTGTGTGCAGGCAGGCGGAGAGGAGGATCCAAACGCAGGACTCAGACACCAACTTGAAACTCAAAAACCTCAGCTTTATTGTTGGTACGAAAATAAAACATGACGTGAACACTGAATACGGAGAACAGAAACACACAGGCACAATTTGATGGTACGACACGACACCGAGCATGGGAAAACACAGGGCTTATATACACAGGGTAGTAATGAGGGAATGGGCAACAGGAGGGAGACACAGTTGGGAGAGATCAGGGCTAACGAGACAGGGGGAACAAAGCTGCACACGCTAACCTAAGACAAAGACTTTCACAATAAAACAGGAAACATGAAACACTACTAAAAGACACGGACAGAAAATAATATATGAAACCACAATTCCTAAAACATGGATAAACAGAAACATGAAACTCTAATAAACATCATCATCACAACAAGAGAATGAGAAAACAATCCAAAACACCAAGATAACTGAAACACAAAGTACCAGAGAAACATAATGAATAATCCATGATGCAAAAGTAAACCAAAACATAATAAACTCAATTGCTGGGTCCAATGGACCCAGAACCGTGACACTTTTGTTCTTATTGTTGTTAATACAATTATTACAGTTGTTGTTTGTGTTATTTCACTTGTTTTTTGTATAAATAAAATTAAATGAGGGTTTATACCAATCCTGAAAGATGCTGATCAGCTATTAGTCCTCAGATGACTTTAGATGTCAGTCATTCAGATTTCAGGTCTCACTCCCTGACATGACAACACAAACAGTGTATGTGATGATCTGAGTGTAGATGATGTTCTGTGGCTCATAGAGAATCATTAATGTGCCTGATAATTCAGGATCCATTAATCAACTATAACTGAATGACATTTGGCATGGTTTAGGGTTCATAAAGGTTGTATAGGAAAGTATATGAAATGCTTCAAAACAGACTTGTTGTTTTCATCTTGGTCTAAAATATGAACTCTGTGTGACTCTTTCCCTCTCAAGCAAACGAAGTATGTGTAACAATCCTCTTTAAGTGAGGGGTTTTTTTTAGGTAACAAGTTTTCATAATCGTTTAAGTCAGTCCAGTTTACCAAAGGTAGAGTGTTTAAAGTGTTATATGAAAGTAAAGAACCATGTAGTTTTACACTGACATGTTTCTCTCCCTGATCTCTCGATAGCCTCTTATCTAACTTTTTTTGCAGAAAAGCTAAATAATATAACTTATGTAAGGTTCTACATCATGTGCAATGCCTTTCTTTTTTTTGTCTGTTTTTCTGATGTACCATGAAATGAAAGCTTTTATTTATTTTAAGGAGAAACTGAGGTGTAGCAGAAAGTTTTGTGAGCTTCTCCTGGTAATAACCTGGTAATATTAATAATAAAAAAAAGAAATTTTAGTGTCTCAAAGTACCAAACAAAATTTAAATTGATGGCTGATTTTTTTTGGGGGGGTCTTTTTTTCTCTAGTTGTCTTAATTTTTTAATAACACACTGAACAGCTTGTTTGGATATGTTTTTGACTAGTAGCTCATTGGTAATCAACTTCTTGGTGAACAAAAAATATTTTATCTGTTTGTGTTTTCTTTGACACTTTTTGTAGGTTCAGCTAAAGCAATGGGAACGTGTTTATGGCAACAGATTGCTAATAAGAAGCTGCCTAAAGATCCATCCACGTTCCTCGTTTTATCCAATACAGGGCCACAGGGGTTTCTGTGAAGACTAGAATGATGGCTCTATTTTCAGCACCAACTCTTGTCAATTGACTTCAGGGATGATGATTCCTACTCAGATTAATGAAATAGTAAAAAAAAAAAAAACCCATTATGTTACAGGAAACCTATTTCTCAGCAATTATGTTACCAATTAGTTTTTCCCGTTCTTCTGGTGGAAATATGAAGAACAGGAGAAAAACAAGCAGCAGGTTCAGTGTGAGGAAAATTTCTGAATCAAACATCATGCATCTGTCCCTGACATGACCTGGTGACAAGACAAAAAGTTTCTTCTTCCTGTGCTGAGAAACCCTGATGAATGAAATCAGCAGCTAAACATTTCCTTTCTTTTGTTTTGATTAATATCTTTAAATATTTCTTTTTGAATTAACGGAAAATAAAACCCGACATGATGTAGCTTCTAGCTTTAACAGTTTTTAGAATAAATCTCTTCTTCTGATAAATAAATAAATCTCAGTCTTCTGGTGCAGGGGGTTGGGAAGCTCATCTGTAACTGAAAGGTTGCCGGTTCGATCCCCCTACTCTCTGTCCTGGTTGTTGTGTCCTTGGGCAAGACACTTCACCTACTGCCTACTGGTGATGGCGCGATATGGCAGCCTCGCTTCTGCCAGTCTGTCCCAGGGCAGCTGTGGTTACAACTGTAGCTGCCTCCACCATTGTGTGAGAGTGAATGAATAGTGGAATTGTAAAGCACTTTGGGTGCCTAGAAAAGCGCTATATAAATGCAATCCATTATTATTATCATCATCTCAGCTCTTCTGTCGTCATGTTTTTAGGGAGGAGGGCTTGAGCACCTGCCCCTTTCCTGATGGGTGCCCCAAGTTCCCTTTTTTGGATGCAATTTCTTTTTAAAGGTTTGGAACAAAAACATTTAACTATTAATCACAAATATGCTAAATAAAAGGACCTGGCTTGCATCAGTCACATGACTACATTGATCAAAGCTCATCCTTTGATGGCAGAGCGCGCTGGTTACGAGCCGGAAACAAGCTCGCATCCTAGTTTTTTTAAATTGAGGATTCAGAATTATTGTCTGAAGGCCAAGAAGGATGCCCATTAGATTTATTTTACCAAGTGGAATATTATGGCTTTGCCATATTGGTCCACGTGATTGACCTTTGTTATTATTATTTATTTATTTATTTTAAGTTTTGGATCATGTTTTTAAGTTAGAAGTTTTGCCGCTGGCCTTTCCAAAACACTTTGTTTGTAGTCTCACAGAACACACTAAACCTTTCGCAACACTTAAGACCTTCGCCATCATCCATGATCCTCTTGGAGTGTCTGCAATCAAGATATTATCTCCAGGTATAAGACATCCTTTAGTCCTCATCCATTTTTGTCTTTCTTGCATCAGAAGTAGGTACTCAGAAAGCCATCTCTAACAGAACAACTCTGACAGGTACTGTACCAGTTTCCTTTTCCTGACACGAAGATCACTTGGATCAAATACTAATCATAAGGGCAACGACACAAAGGCAGAGGCGCATTAAAGTTCCATTTGATGCCATCCTGAACAAAAGCATTTAGAATTTTGGCATGGTTCAGCTCAGTCAACCTCTCTTTCAACTCTTGAATTGCACTAACAAAATTTGTAGTATTATCAGATCTGATGGTCAAAACTGGGCCTCATCCACAGATAAACCTCGGAACAGCATTTACTCAGGATTCTGTATTAAGGGTATAAATGCAATTTCCAGATATACTGCTCGACTGGTCAAACAAGTAAAAAACTCCATACCTTCTAAGGAGACCTCGTCCTCTTTTAACACTTATAGTCCACTCCAACATTTGAGAATGGAGCCATGGCTATCAATACACTCTTTCTGCAGATCTTTTGTTCAACAAACTTTCCTCTGTTGCATCTACACATGGTACAACAAGAGATGATTTTGCTGGCAGCCGAATTTACATTCACTATCCAGTATTTTTGTATTAGTTTTGACAGCATGTGCACTCCACCTGCATGTCCCAACTTTTGATGGATATAGCCCAAAATTAATATTGACACACGCATATCTCTGGCAAAATTGCAGAATGTTTTGCTTCCACAGGCATGGCTGCTTTATTCAGGCTGCAGCCAATCATGTGTAAACTGCAGTCTCATCAGTTTTAGGCACACGCTGAACAAGATGCTACCTTTCTTTATGCAAATACACTAGTTTTGAACTGCAACTGTTTATGCTGGATCTGTCCTCTCCTGTACTCTGTGCTCTAGTTTATAGGCCTCCTTACCTTAACAACGACTTCATCAAGGAATTCTCTGATTTTCTATCTGTGCCATTGCCAACCACTGATAGGCTTCTAATCCTTGGCAACTTCAATATCCGTATGTGTTGCCCCTCTAAACCTTTGGTTAGGGAATTTGTACAAATCTTGGACTCATTTAACCTGACCCAGTCTGTCAACGGCCCTTCACACACGCAGGACCACACTCTTGACCTCATCTTGTCATCTGGGTTCTCAGTGATCTGCGTTGCAGTGATTGATGTGTGTCCATCTGATCATAATTTCTTTCTATTTAATATTTCCACCCCTCACTCACCCTCCAAACAAACCCAGGCCACCTCTCTTATATGCCCTATAACACCTGAAACTGCTCCCCAATTCTCAGCTGCCTTCACTGCATTTCCTTTAGCCACCTTTGATGAAAGTTCTCCTCATTGCAATAATCCTGATGAGCTTCTTGCATGTTTCAATTGTGCTTGTACCAACATAATGGACTCAATTGCTCCTTTTGTAAATGGCATTATCTCAAATGGAACTGTTCCTGACTTGTTTTAATAAGCTGTTGTTCAGCCACTTCTAAAAAACCTGGTTTGGATCCATCAGTTCTTGGCAATTTTAGACCCATTTCTAAGCTGCCATTCTTGTCTAAGGTTCTTGAGAAAATTGTCCTCCACCAATTATCCTCATTCTTAGACATGCATAATACTCTGGATAAATATCAGTCTGGTTTCAGAGCCTTCCACAGCACAGAGTCTGCTCTACTGAAGGTGTCCAATGATGTGCTTTTAGCTGCTGACTCTGGAAAAAGTACAGTTTTAATTCTTTTAGACTTGAGCGCAGCATTTGAGATTGTCGACCACACAATCCTATTAAATCGTCTAAAGACGTGTCGGCATTCAAGGATCTGCTCTAAAATGGTTTGCCTCTCACCTGGAGAGCAGAACATACTCTGGGATGCTGGGTAACAAATACTCTTCCCCAGCTACACTCACTTGTGGAACACCTCAGGGCTCTGTTCTGGGCCCTGTCTTATTCTCCTTATACATGCTCCCATTAGGCTCCATTTTTCACAAACACCAGATCTCCTACCACTCTTATGCACTTGATACACAGTTCTACCTTTCTCTAAAACCAGGTGCTGATAGTACACTGCAGAAATTCTCAGTTTGAGAAAGATCAGAGACATCCAGCAATGTATGTCGCCAAGACACTCCAAATCATGAAAAAATGACATTATAATCTTCGGTAAGCAGGACTCTATTAGTCTCATTAGAAACAGTTTGGACCCACTATCAGCTAATGTACATCCCATGCAAAAAATCTTGGTTTCATTTTTGATTCCACTCTCAAGCTGGACAAGCAAATAAATTCAGTTTTTCCCAACTAAGGAGCATTTCTAAACTCAAAAATATCCTGTCATCTAAAGACCTGGAAACTGTTATCCATGCTTTCATGCTTTCATATCATAACGTCTTGACTATTGTAACTCTTTCTATTTAGGCATCTCTCACTCAAGTCTGACCTGCCTGCAACTTGTTCAAAATGCAGCCGCAAGCCTCCTGACAGGTACCAGAAAGAGAGAGAGTATTACTCCGATACTGGCATCTCTACATTGGCTGCCAATTAAATATAGAATTGATTTTAAGGTTTTACTATTTGTTTTTAAAGCTCTACATGGTTTGGCTCCAGGTTACATTTCAGATCTTCTTAGCCTGCACTTACCCACTCGCAGTGGCGTGTCCAGCGGGGTGGCCACTGGCAAAAATGATCTTTTTCACATAGCCACGGTGTTCACAGTCGCACTGACTACACCCACAGCAACGTAGAGTTAAATACTGTTTACACAGTTCCTACAGTTATTGTGCTTTATTTTGCATTTTGTAAAGCATTTTGGCCATACGGCCCGTTTAATACTGCTGCACTTTTTTCCGAATTTGTCCAAATCAATTTCTTAGTTTTCAATGTTGTTACTTATATACAGAGTAATCAGATTACAGTAACGCGTTACGCGTTACTGTAATCTGATTACTTTTTTCGAGTAACGAGTAAAGTAAGGGATTACTATTGCAAAAACGGTAATTAGATTACCGTTACTTTCCCGTAGGAACGCTGCGTTACTGCGTTACTAAAACCGTGATTTTTTTTGCGAGAATGTCTCATGACAGTGGCGTAAGCACGTGCGACGTTTGTGACAACAGCTGTGTGCAGATCAACAATGGATAATATATCGAGTACTGGAAAGAGTATGAGCGTGCAGCGTTTAAAGCGTGGAAGTACTGACCTTACTTTGAGTTTGATTCCATAAAAAGTGACAAAAACATTAGTGTCCGTTGTGCGTGGGAAGAAAACTTCTTTTCACAGCGAAAAAAACCCCCTAAACTTCCAAGCAAGCACCGAGTGAGCAACGATGTAATGGGAAATTCACAGAGCTGCCATATCCTTCCACTGACCGCTGCAGCACACCTGCACTAGGGTAAACCTCCGCCTACCCTGCTCCTGCTTTACAGGTGAAAATAGAGCAACAGGACCGCTGAGTCTTTGACTTTATTTATTTTCTGCTGTGTTTTACTTGCATCTATTTGAAAGACTGAGTGTAAACACACAAAAAAAAAATAAATTTATGTGCTGGAATGTGCAGAAAATAGGTTTAAATATTAAACAAATTTCTTCCAGTGAGTGAATGTTGCATATAATTACATTTTTGCTTGATGCATAAAGTTAAAAGATTAAAACTAATAAAACAAGTTTTAAAAAGAGACTTTTCCATTTGATTACATTTTGTATGATGGATTATGTAGAAAAAGTAGAGTTGGGCTGAGAGATCTATCGCTTTATCACCTATTCAGGTTGTAAATCGTGTTTTTAAAAAGTAACTAAGTAACTAAGTAACTAAGTAATTAATTACTTTTGAAAATAAGCAATCAGTAAAGTAACGGGATTACTTTTTGGGGGAAGTAATCAGTAATTAGTTACTGATTACTTTTTTCATGTAACTTGACCAACACTGGTAGTTACAGAGTAGCTTAAAAACACATTTACCTTCCCGAAAAAGTGCAGCGGGGCCTCGGTTCCTTCTGTCGTGTAATCCAGTTCACTGAAGAACACCTCAGTAGTGCTGTGCGAATCATGAACGAATCGTTCAATACTCGAGAATCACTTTACTGACTCGTGAATCATGATTCACAAGCCCAGCTGACTCACTGACTCATCCCTGTTGCTGTTAGCAAACGAATTTCATTAGTAGAAATATATCTAGCTTATAATTAAAATTGTGGGGGGAAAACAACCTCCAGTATCTTAACAAAAATATTTCTGCTCTGAACTGGAAGAAAAAACCCTGAGTAGAAGCTCACATCAAGACTGTCATGGTCCGTGGTCCTGTGTGTGTGTGGAATGTGGTGGAATCACACATTCCACACACACACAGGACCACAGCACCAGGCTTGGCCATCACCGGCACACCTGCTCTCCATCGGAGTGATTACCTGAAGAGCTACTTAACCCGGCGCTGAAAGCAAAGTTATGCATGTCACGGCCCAGCGGCACGAGGGAACAGGGATGGACACAGGTGCAGAAACCAACCCGGAAGCGAGGTGACAGAGAACAAATGATTTATTTCCGCCCACAGGTAAACAAAGGTAAAAAACAAAGTGACGCCACCACACTAGTGGCGCGTAGGATTCGTCGGTGAATAATGAGGGTGACCTAGACACCTCTAGGAGACGGCTGAACAGCGGGGGCAGCGGGGAGGTAGAAACAGGACTAGGTAGGGACTGGGGGCATTGGTTTCAGATGGAGGGGACAGGTGGAGCGGAAAGCCCGGAAGCGGTCGAGGCGTGGGGAGGCAGGCAGGTGAGCGGTGGGCCGGCAGGCCACGTTGTGTAAGCAGCAGGCGGCCCAGGTCCAGGAGGACGGGAGCGAGGGGAACGAGATCTCCACTCCGGGTGCTATCTATGGGGATAGCAGATACTCGGGCGATGAATGGTTGAGAGCGCAGGTCTGATATACTGCTGGCACGATTGCTCACAGGTGGTCAGCCAGGGAGGGGCAACCGGACTCCGCCTAAAGGAGGAGGAGCCGCTGTCTGAGACCTGCAGGTGCCCAACCAGACCATGACAATGCAGCATTTTAGCCACACTATTGCCCTATCAAATCAGTGAGCTGGAATTTTTTTTCTTCTAAACATGAACTACTGTTACAGCAACAGACATTAATACTACTGGTGCCCCACACAACAACTCAATGTCCACTATGTGAAGGAGCAAAACACATGCATTCTCCTCTCATTAACTGAGATAAACTGCTGGCATATTTGTTTCACATCTATACTGTCCAGTCTCTCCTGGGGTCCGTTCTTCGTACCTCGCTTACTACATCCAAGATCAAATGACACATCCAAGATCAAATCATCGCGCTAACTTTGAGCTCGCTATTCCGGTTCTCCGAACACACCTGTTGTTGACGATTAGTATAGCTGGATGAAGTAATGTGAGATCACTGGGTGGCTTAACAGGGGCTACGCATCGATAGTAGAAACATTGATCGGCAACCCTTTGATTGGTCGGCGAAAATGTCGAAGGAGCGCGCTCAGTATTTTTGCTATATCAATAAAAGGATCAAGTACTGCATTATCTTTAGTTACATTGATAATATTTATTTATGGAAAAACAGTGGTAAAATATCGCTGTTGCTTTCGTATACATGAAGCGGACATACCTGAGTGGCCGCGATCTAATCTTGTTTACATAAAGTAAGCCTGCTCCCGAGCAGGTTTACGCTTACGGATCTGTTGCTATGACAGCAAGTCCCGGATGAGCTTCGGAGAACCGAACGATCCAAGATCACGCGAAATCGTCAACAATCAAATCCAGCTAACTTACTTAGTGAGGTATGAAGAACGGACCCCTGGTGGACATGGCAACATGTTATTCATGGTTACATATAATTTTAGACTGATGTGGGCTAAAGCCTAGAACATACTTGCCAACCTTGAGACCTTAGAATTAGGGAGACATTTAAATGTCACCGTTATTATTGTCCAATTTCAGAGGCTGCGTCCACCTGAAGACCAGGTGTTGTGCCAAAAAGTGAGTGTCTGCCAAAAACTGATTGCTTGTATTTAAACTGCTATAAATAACTTGTTGGTCTATAATATGTGAAAAATATGTCAAATTTATCCCTTATGAATTTTACCAAGTCATCTTGAGCAACAAACAACATTCGTGTAACAAGGTAGACACCGCAATCAGTTTTTGGCAGTGACTTTTAAATGGTAAATGGACTGATTCATATATAGTGCTTTTCTACTCTCCCGGAGTACTCAAAGCACTCTATACAATAATGCCTCATTCACCCATTCATACAAGCACTTCTAAAGTCAAGTGCAAACTAAACATTCACACTCCGATGAACGCATCGGAGGGCAACTTGAGATTAGTATCTTGCCCAAGGATATTTGGCATGTAGACTGGGGAAGCCAAAGATCGAACCACCAACCTTCCCATCAGTAGCTGATCTGCTCTACCACCTGAGCCACAGCCACAGCCACCACACTTTTATGTATCCTGCATTTATACAGTTAAAAAAAATATTGTTTACTTAACTCTTAAGAGAGACACTTTTAATCAGGCCCAGGATCCTCCAGCAGCCACCAGGCCCAGGATCCTCCAGCAGCCACCAGGCCCAGGATCCTCCAGCAGCCACCAGGCCCAGGATCCTGCAGCAGCCACCAGGCCCAGGCTCTTCCAGCAGCCACCAGGCCCAGGCTCTTCCAGCAGCCACCAGGCCCAGGATCCTCCAGCAGCCACTAGGCCCAGGATCCTCTAGCAAGGCACCAACAAGTAAATCAACAGTGACTTCAACGGGCCATCACAAGGAAATACCAATCTCATCATTTTCAAAATACCACCTAAAAAAGCAAACCCAGGAGTTGAAGGCAATTAACCAGTGAGGTTAATTGCCAGGACAGGCCGGGTTTCAGCAACCCTCAAGGGTGCTTCGCAACCAGTGGGCCTTAACGCCGTTAAGATGCCGCCTAGGAGGAGCAACGTTAATGAGGAGGAACTGGAGGACATAAAGAAATCCCTAAACTTTATGTCTGAAGAAATAACAACAATTTCCAAACAACAAAAACTGATACTCAATTTAATGGATGATATTAAAGAACTAAGAAGGCAGGGCGAGGAAAAGGACAAGAAGATTGCTATGCTGGAAGGACGGGTGTCAGATCTGGAACAATATTCAAGAGTAAATGATGTGATAGTGACAGGACTGGAAACCAAGCATCAGACATACGCATGGGTAGCAGCATCAGAGAGAGGGGAGCCACCCGAGCAAGAGCTACGCTCTTTGGAAGAGCAGGTAATGGCCTTCTTTAAAAGCAAAGGTATAGAAATGGACAGTAAAAATATTGAGGGATGCCATCCGCTTCCGAGAAAAAATCAAATACCTGCCATTATCATTCGTTTTGTTAATAGAAAACAGAAAAAAGAACTGCTCAAGCAAGGAAGAAAGCTAAAAGGTACAAATGTTTATTTAAATGAACACCTAATCAAGAAAAATGCAGACATTGCAAGACAAGCAAGAATATTAAAAAAACAGAAGAAAATACAGTCAACTTGGACGTCAGACTGTAAAATATTCATTAAGTTAAATGGAA
This sequence comes from Aulonocara sp. 'chitande type north' Nkhata Bay, assembly GCF_057382095.1. NCBI lineage: Eukaryota > Metazoa > Chordata > Actinopteri > Cichliformes > Cichlidae > Aulonocara > Aulonocara sp. 'chitande type north' Nkhata Bay. The sequence goes on from NC_141346.1 coordinate 13,471,810, forward strand.
CACCAGAGCAGGCTAAGGTTCTAGTCATCAAAGAGATGACTGAACTAGAAAAATAAAACTGATAAATGCAAAGCAGTGCTAAATATGATGGGACCGTCCAAGTGCACAACCAACGCAGATGTCTGACAATTTTCAACTAACAGCTCATATAGATATTGAAAATAAGACATTGATGTATGACAGCAACATAGATCCTGATTGTAATTTCTTTAACAATAAGACAAATGAATGCAATTATTATACAAATGAGCAACTTAAAAAGGAATTCAAGGTAGAACAGGGTATAACAATGGTTCACTTTAATAGTCGACGCTTATATGCAAACTTTCAATCCATCAAAGACTACATAACACAGTTTGAACAGCCATTCAATGTGATAGCCATATCGGAGACCTGGATAACTCCTGGAAAAGAAGAAGACTTTAAAATAAATGGATATGAATTCCTTCATGTAAACAGGATCAACAAGAAAGGAGGTGGGGTGGCACTTTACATTGATAAAAACCTAAAGTACAAAAGAATGGGAAGAATGACAACTGTTATTGATGGAGTGATGGAATGTTTATCAGTGGAAATAAGTATAGAAAAAAGGAAAAACCTAATTGTCAGTTGTATATATAGAACACCAGGATCTAAGATTGAGATATTTAAGGATAATATGGAGGACTTATTTACAAATATAAATCAGAAAAGAATGTTCATTTGTGGGGACTTTAATATTGACTTATTGAATCCAAATCATAATAAGAGTACAGAAGAATTTATTGATTCCATGTACAGCATCGGTTTATTTCCACTGATAACAAGACCGACCAGAATAACATCTCATTGTGCAACTCTATTAGATAATATATTTACAAATATAATAGAAGGAAAGATAAAAAGTGGGCTGTTAATCAATGATATAAGTGACCATTTACCAGTCTTTGCATCTTATAAATGCCATTATAAAGTGAACAACGATGGACATAAGATTATTTACAAAAGAATAAGAACAGAGAAGACCTTAAATTGTCTTAGAAATGAACTTTTAAAGCAAGATTGGAATATTGTGTATGAACAAACAGAAGTTAATAAAGCTTACGAAGGATTTTTAAGAACATTTAACACATTACTTGATAAAAACTGCCCAGTAATTGAAATCAATAGGAAACACAATTATGCAGGAAGACCATGGATGACAAAAGGACTACAAAATGCCAGCAAAAAAAAGAATACCCTATATCGAGAATTCATAAAAAAGAGAACAATAGAAACTGAAATGAAGTATAAAACTTACAAAAATAAATTAACTAATATAATGAGATCCTGTAAAAGAGAGTATTACATTAAAAGGTTAGAACACAATAAAGATAACACAAGAGATATATGGAATGTATTAAACAGAATAATCAAAAATGAATCAAGGAATAATGATTACCCTGGGTACTTTATAGAAGGGACAAGAAGTATTAATAACATGGAAGAGATAGTAAATGGCTTTAATGAATTCTTCGTAAACATAGGGCCAAAACTGGCAGAAGAAATAAAGGTTGATGGAATAGAAAGGGACACTGGTGAAAATATTGAAAGGAATAGTAGCTCAATGTTTTTAAGAGCAGTGGAAGAGAAAGAGATTTATGACATAGTTAGAGGACTTAAGAACAAAACCAGTACAGACTGGAATGATATTGATATGGTAACGGTAAAGACAGTTATTGATGGTATCGTAAAACCATTAAAATATATATTCAACTTGTCGTTTCAAAAAGGAGTTTTTCCACAAAAAATGAAAGTTGCTAAAGTTATTCCCATTTACAAAACCGGTGAAAGACATCATTTTACAAACTATAGACCAGTGTCAATACTCTCCCAGTTCTCTAAGATACTGGAAAAACTCTTCATAAAAAGACTTGACAGTTTTGTGGAAAAATATGAATTAATGACAGATAGTCAGTATGGGTTCAGAAACAACAGATCAACAGCTTTGGCACTGATAGATTTAATGGAAAAGATAACGGAATGTATGGATAATAAGAGGTATGCGCTCGGAGTTTTCTTAGATCTAAAGAAGGCGTTTGATACTGTTAATCATGAAATTCTATTAAAAAAACTGGAAAAGTACGGGTTTAGGGGAGTGGTTTTGGAATGGTTAAAAAGCTATGTAGGGAATAGGCAACAATATGTACAAATAAATGAATATAAATCTAATTTGATGGATATAGCTTGTGGAGTACCTCAAGGTTCAGTACTGGGTCCAAAAATGTTTATTATGTACTTAAATTATATCTGCAGAGTATCGGAGATTTTAAAGTTTGTAATATTTGCAGATGACACAAATATACTGTGTTCAGGTGTGGAGTTGCCACAGGTTTTGGAAATGATCACACAGGAATTAACAATATTAAAGAAGTGGTTTGATATAAATAAATTATCATTGAATCTAGATAAAACCAAATTTATGTTGTTTGGAAACCAAAAGAAAAACATTGAAGTAGAAATATGTGTTGACAATGTATATTTAGAAAGAGTAAATGAAACTAGAAAGCGAAAATTTCTGAAGAAATTTTAAGTGTGCCTATGCCGCCGCTAATCAGTGTAGTTTGCCATTCAAACGGCTACAGAGAGCAAAACTCAGCAGAGCAGCCATTCTCCACCATGAACTATGGTAAAACCAAACACCGCTCGTGCCTCACAGATGACAGCTTACAGTTTTGTGTAAAGATGAGGTGACTTCGTACAGCCCCAATTTGCAGACGCTGTGCGCAGAAGTTCATAAGCAGACCCGACAATGTTCGCATGAACACACTTTGAAGCATTACGTTATGGACCACTTTTCACACATAGTTGCTGTACCCACACAGCCGGCTGTAGCTTTTCATCTCACAGCCCGACACATACAAAAAAAAAAAAAAGAAAAGAAAAAAGAAACAGCCGAGAGAGCACAGACTTTACGCCTGAGAGGCGTGATTGCAGATGCCGCTGAGGTGGGTCCACCTCCCCTGCAGCGGCACAGCAGACCACGCCCTGCCACACACATCAAACATGTACAATAAATATTTATGCACTTTTGCATTCACTTTTTGTTTTTTGTTACTTTTACAAAGTGTTCTGAATGATTAACCCTTTAAGACCTACCATAGAACCAAGTCCGCCAGAGCTTATATTATATTTTTACATGCTGTGGAGCCATTTTTGGGAGCATTTCAAGTTGCTATACATCAATACAACCATTATAGCCCAGATTTTAATAATATGTATTCATTAAGTGCATAGTAATTACATAAATTGCAAAAAAGTGCAATAAACTACAAAAAAATTGAAAATCGTTTTTGATTTTTTAACATATATTTGTAGTTAGAGAAATTTAAGAGTCTTATCCCTCAAAACTGTAAATACAAAAAAGTTGCACAAAATAGTTTCCCACCACAGGAAATTTATTTTGAGTGTCTTCATAGTTTTATTTTTGAAATACACCAATTTTTATACACTGCAGGAAAAACTAAAATAAATATTATACTGCAAATTTGCAAAAAAGCAGCATATGCATCAAAATAAACTATTTCCAGCAGTGCAATATGAGTCCTAAGAATCCCAGAAACGACACAGAAAGTCATAAAGTCAAAGATAACTTTTAAAAAGAGCAGTATAGGCCCTGAGGCCCTGATCGCAAAAAAGACTACATTTCCGCGAAAATGACGTCACTTCCGGTTTCGGGCAGGTAATGGCGGAAATGCAAAAGTTCGCGCTGACGTCTATTCCAACGTAGGAAGTGTTATGAACAGCTGATCGGACCGACACAGCGTGTTTCTGGAATATTATGTTTTTGTTCCTGCAAGCGCTTTTTATGCAGTTTTTGCAAAGCTTTATGTGGAAGGAAACCGTGACCTAGGACACGCTGATGGCATCAGATGTAAGTACAACTCCTCCGGTTTCATATGCAAAAAAAATTTTTGCGCTAGCTTACGTGGTTGCAGTGCTACTGGGATTTAAAAATAGTTACGCATAACAGAGCGTTCCCGCTCCGATCGGCTCTAAAGGGTTAACAATGGTCTACAGCCAATCTTGTGTATTATTATACAAACTTTGGTTGTAAGATTCAGATAACTATTTAATAAAAGCTAAATATTTTATACGAGAGTAAGAGAGAAAAGTATATCTTTGTGTCCCCCTCTCCCTGTTAATGCCCTACCTGGCCCCCTGGCAAAAGCTGTGCTAGATCCGCCCCTGCACAGTTACCAGCTGTCAGCTACACAAAAAAAAAGGAGCTTGGTGTTAGTTGTCTCTCAGAAACAGTTCATAACTTCCCTTCAACTCATTCATGTCACCTAAAAGGTAAACCTGTTTCTCCATCACCAGTTCAGCTCTGATGACTCAGTAAGGACATCTCATGGTTAGGACCAGCCCTTTTTTTTCAGCTGTGGCTCCATCAAACATCAGCTGATACTAGAAATTAAAATCAAATGAATTCTAACAACAGCTGATCAAGCTTAAACGTGCTGCTGTTGTTTAGCGCGATAAACAAACAAGAGAGAAAAGCCGATCATTGATCAGTTTCACGATTGAAGTTGCAACAGGCGAGAGAATGACAGGGGAGCCCGAGTAACGACAGAATAAATCCAGCTTTGTGTCTTCTTCCATTCTACCTGAAGAACGGGACAAACTGTGTTCCTTTTCAGCTCAATACGAAACGCGTAATATTTTCTCTGAATGCGGGATGATTTCGTTTGCACGGGACGGTTGGCAACCCAATAACTAACCTTATGAATACAATAAAGTTCACCATCAGTAACACAGCACCCACCCAGCTGTACGACTTATTGGTCGTGTCCAAATTCATGGGCTGCATCCTCCTGAGGCCGCATTTGTAGACCGATTACGTCATGGCGCGGCCCAGCCAAACTCCAGTTTCCAGCAATGGCAACTGAACTTGAAAGTGTTACTCATTTGTTTTATGACTGTTTATATAGTGCTACATTTTGGAGAGAGCTTGAAAATTATATACTGTGCAAGACAACATACGAAATCAAAATTGAAGGGAAGAACATTATCACTTATTTTGAAACTAAAGAAAAAGAAAAATGTGCCATTGTCAATCTTTATATCTTATTAGGGAAATTCCATATACATAAATGTAAATTTCAAAACTCAACCCCATCATTTAATTTGTTTTTGATTGAAATTGAATATTATTTAAACTCTCTTAAATTAACTTCCAATAAGAAAGGTTTATCACTGATTGAAATTCATTCAGAAATGTTTAACAAATGAGCTGTCACAAGTACTAAATTATGAAGTCTGTCACATCCCCCCCCCCTTTTTTTTTCTTTTTTCTCTCCTTTATTTATTTGTCCTGCTTGTTTCATTGTACTGTATATTGTTGCTTTTGTTTGTCTTGTATGTCCACTATTCAGGCTGAACTGGAATGACTGGCTGTTCATTTTGTAAGCTCAATAAAGTTTGAAAAAAAAAAAAAACGTTTCCAGCAATGGCGGCCGCTACTAAGTTTTAAAATTACTCTTACTAATCTTTCTGGGTCACAAAATAAACTTTTAACATATTTTCAGGCAAGAAAGTAGCTTTGTAAACATCAAATATCTGCTCGGTTTATCAAGATATCGCATATTTGCAAAAGTGCTTCGACGTTTTCGGAGCATCTGCTACCCACCAGCCCAACAATAACCTAAAAATGTTATTGTTGGGCTTTTTTCAGTGTTTTATTTGCTCGTGAGTAAATCGGTTTGGCTGAGATTAAAGTTATTAGATTAGATTAGATAAAATAAAACTTTATTAATCCCCCAGGATTTTCACACAGCTGAATAAACGTCAAGCAGAAAACTGATTAAACAGAAGTGTGAGACGGTCGAGAATTTACGCCAGTGTCCTGTTATATTTTAGATAGCAAGGAGCAGACGGCCGAGTTTATTAAACTCCACCGAGACAGCGGTGAAGCTAATCAGAAGGCTAGACCGTCCAATTTCCCCAGCCGTTTACTTCCGGCCTACCCGACCTTCTGAGGACCCGGCCCACGTAGACCGCGAAGGCCGGGTCCTCAGGAGGATGCAGCCCATGAATTTGGACACATGCTCTATTGTCATTGATCTCTCCTGCCTCCCCTTTCCCTCATCCAACTCCTGGCCTCTGTGGAAGCTCCGCCACTATCAGCACCAAACTTTTTTACACATCGGCCAGCATCTGGCCAATCCACCACATTTCATTGTTTATACCATTAAAGAAAAACGAAAAATAACCATCGGCCCACCGGGCAAATGCCCGATGGCAAGTCCAGCTATGACTTCAGTCTTTCTGTCACTGAATTTTAAAAAGCTAAGAGTCTCTTTAGTAAATACAGCAGCAACGATCAAAAGACGTGTTTGAGCTGCTGCAGATGTTAGTAAATCTGACCCTAAATGTTCCTTTTTCTTTAACATTCAAACGTTGTAATGAAGGGATATTTTAACAGGCTGTTCTCGTTTATATGACTTCCATAAAACAACAGGGTTAGAACACATTGTGACGAAGTAAGATGTTTGTTTTGTAGTCCATCTTCAGCACAATGTAATTTCAACAGGCGGACATCCGGTGTCACATTGTTACAGAGAGACAAGTGTAAGGCTGTTCCAATTCTCAGCACCGCTCCTCTCTTTTCCTGAGTCCTTAGCAATTCTCCTTCCCACGATGACGTTTTCTTCGAAGCCAAGGAAAAGAGTTTGGGAAAATGAGATAGGCCCTAATTTTGAAATTTTAAATAACACCCACGTGGTTACGTTGCCCAGCTGAGTCACGTGGCCGCACAGCAACAAATCACAGCAGAGCCGGAAAAGGAGGCGGAGCAAAGTGTGTGTGCAGGAGAGGAGTCGAGCAGAGAGAGCTGCTTTTTCCATGAAACGGGAGTGGAGTAGTAAACTTACAGGAACATATACAACTACCAACGTTGGGATTAATATCTGCATCGATCTCCACACCCTTGTCTCCTGGATCGTAGCTCAGATCAGCGTGAACCACGTGGGTCTCTGCTCCCTGATCTGTTTCTTAAGACTTCCAGCTTCATCACGGAGTTTCTCTCGGTTTGTGGGCTCATCTAAAGGTAAGCACCGAGCTAACTTTAATGTGGGTTCAGTTTATGTTGAGTTTAGCTCTGTTGAGAAATAATAGATTGCTTGCTATACATTGGAGTTAGACAGACTGTAGAGTTTGTGATTGCTTGCAACGTTAGAATATGGCGGTTGCTAGGGGGTAAGAACAAAAGGATGGGGTGCAGGGCAGGAGAACAACCAACCCCCAGGACAGGAAACCGCGGTAAAGTGAGCCGTCATTTGTGAGCCGCGGGCAAGCCAGCCGCCTCCTATCCGCCGCATAAATTTCCTTGCGCTTTTACACCAGTCTTTACGGTAGCGCCTTTTCGCTTTGTATAAAAATTCATTAAAAATCACCCTGAGTAGTTGATGTCCAACTTTCAACACATCCCTCCTCTGGGACACCTACTGTACCTGTGTGCCAAGTTTCAGACAGATTTACTGTAGAATTCCTCAGAAATTAAAGGGTACTTGTATCCAATGCAATACAGCCAATACAATAGAATTATGTCAATTTTCAAAAATTCATTAAAAATCATCCTGAGTAGTTGATGTCCAACTTTCAACAGATTCCTTCTCTGGGACACCTACTGTACCTGTGTGCCAGGTTTCATCCAGATTTACTGTAAAATTCCTCAGAAATTAAAGGAAACTTCTATTCAACGCAATCAGCCAATACAATAGAATTATGTCAATTTTCAAAAATTCATTAAAAATCATCCTGAGTAGTTGAGGTCCAACTTTCAACACATCCCTCCTCTGGGACACCTACTGTACCTGTGTGCCAAGTTTCAGCCAGATTTACTGTAGAATTCCTCAGAAATTAAAGGAAACTTATATTCAGTTCAATACTGTCAATACAATAGAATTATGTCAATTTTAAAAAATTCATTAAAAATCATCCTGAGTAGTTGATGTCCAACTTTCAACACATCCCTCCTCTGGGACACCTACTGTACCTGTGTGCCAAGTTTCAGACAGATTTACTGTAGAATTCCTCAGAAATTAAAGGAAACTTATATTCAACGCAATCAGCCAATACAATAGAATTATGTCAATTTTCAAAAATTCATTAAAAATTATCCTGAGTAGTTGATGTCCAACTTTCAACACATCCCTCCTCTGGGACACCTACTGTACCTGTGTGCCAAGTTTCAGCCAGATTTACTGTAGAATTCCTCAGAAATTAAAGGAAACATATATTCAATTCAATACAGTCAATACAATAGAATTATTGTCAATTTTCAAAAATTCATTAAAAATCATCCCGAGTAGTTGAGGTCCAACTTTCAACAGATTCCTTCTCTGGGACACCTACTGTACCTGTGTGCCAAGTTTCAGCCAGGTTTACTGTAGAATTCCTCAGAAATTAAAGGAAACTTATATTCAACGCAATCAGCCAATACAATAGAATTATGTCAATTTTCAAAAATTCATTAAAAATCATCCTGAGTAGTTGAGGTTTCAACCCTTTTTCTAGTCAGTGGGTGTGTGGGCAGACAACTCTGGCTTGTCACCCAGTTGGATTTCCTGGTATTTGTAAGATGGCACTATCTACAAATCAGGACACATTAACCATGATATTTAAAAAATGACATGATGACATAGTCCTTGGTCAGTTTACCAAGCATTTCTCAGTTTTGTTTTTTATAGTTCTGTTCATCATATCATTGTTTGTGAGTCCTGGATTATTTGATGATATGTTTACATTATGTATTCTTTTGTTTTCAGTTCCATAAGTAAGCTTTTAAGTGTAGTTCTTTTTCAGCATTCCACAAGTGGATGGAAGACTTGTGAAAACACTCTAGTGTTAAAGCCAGTCTTGTCTTCATGTCTGTTTATGCTTTTGTCTGTGTCAAGCTCGTGTATCTTAGGTCTGTGTTTTAGTTTGGTGGCCTCTTGTCTCGTTCTTGTGTTGAGTCTTACGTCCACTGTCTTCTTATTCCCAATGTATCCCTGCTGTGTTACACAGCTGTCTCCAATTCCCCTAATCGCCATCCTATTTATACATTTTGCCAATCTCCCGGTCTGAAGTACTCGATTCTATTCTATTCTATTTATATAGGGAGTGCAGAATTATTAGGCAAGTTGTATTTTTGAGGAATAATTTTATTTTTGAACAACAACCATGTTCTCAATGAACCCAAAAAACTCATTAATATCAAAGCTGAATGTTTTTGGAAGTAGTTTTTAGTTTGTTTTTAGTTTTAGCTATTTTAGGGGGATATCTGTGTGTGCAGGTGACTATTACTGTGCATAATTATTAGGCAACTAAACAAAAACCAAATATATGCCCATTTCAATTATTTATTTTTACCAGTGAAACCAATATAACATCTCCACATTCACAAATATACATTTCTGACATTCAAAAACAAAACAAAAACAAATCAGCGACCAATATAGCCACCTTTCTTTGCAAGGACACTCAAAAGCCTGCCATCCATGGATTCTGTCAGTGTTTTGATCTGTTCACCATCAACATTGCGTGCAGCAGAAACCACAGCCTCCCAGACACTGTTCAGAGAGGTGTACTGTTTTCCCTCCTTGTAAATCTCACATTTGATGATGGACCACAGGTTCTCAATGGGGTTCAGATCAGGTGAACAAGGAGGCCATGTCATTAGTTTTTCTTCTTTTATACCCTTTCTTGCCAGCCACGCTGTGGAGTACTTGGACGCGTGTGATGGAGCATTGTCCTGCATGAAAATCATGTTTTTCTTGAAGGATGCAGACTTCTTCCTGTACCACTGCTTGAAGAAGGTGTCTTCCAGGAACTGGCAGTAGGACTGGGAGTTGAGCTTGACTCCATCCTCAACCCGAAAAGGCCCCACAAGCTCATCTTTGATGATACCAGCCCAAACCAGTACTCCACCTCCACCTTGCTGGCGTCTGAGTCGGACTGGAGCTCTCTGCCCTTTACCAATCCAGCCACGGGCCCATCCATCTGGCCCATCAAGACTCACTCTCATTTCATCAGTCCATAAAACCTTAGAAAAATCAGTCTTGAGATATTTCTTGGCCCCGTCTTGACGTTTCAGCTTGTGTGTCTTGTTCAGTGGTGGTCGTCTTTCAGCCTTTCTTACCTTGGCCATGTCTCTGAGTATTGCACACCTTGTGCTTTTGGGCACTCCAGTGATGTTGCAGCTCTGAAATATGGCCAAACTGGTGGCAAGTGGCATCTTGGCAGCTGCACGCTTGACTTTTCTCAGTTCATGGGCAGTTATTTTGCGCCTTGGTTTTTCCACACGCTTCTTGCGACCCTGTTGACTATTTTGAATGAAACGCTTGATTGTTCGATGATCACGCATCAGAAGCTTTGCAATTTTGAGACTGCTGCATCCCTCTGCAAGATATCTCACTATTTTTGACTTTTCTGAGCCCGTCAAGTCCTTCTTTTGACCCGTTTTGCCAAAGGAAAGGACGTTGCCTAATAATTATGCACACCTGATATACGGTGTTGATGTCATTAGACCACACCCCTTCTTATTACAGAGATGCACATCACCTAATATGCTTAATTGGTAGTAGGCTTTCGAGCCTATACAGCTTGGAGTAAGACAACGTGCATGAAGAGGATGATGTGGACAAAATACTCATTTGCCTAATAATTCTGCACTCCCTGTACAGCGCCAAATCACAACAACAGTCACCTAAAGACACTTTATGTTGCTGGGTAAAAACACAACAATAATACAAAGAAAACCCCAACAATTTAAGTACCCCATATGAGCTAACATTTAGTGTGAGTGGGAAGGAAAAACTCCATTTGAAGAGGTAGAAACATCTGGCAGAAACAGGCTCAAGGAGAGACAGCCATCTGCTGTGACTGGCTGAGGTTGATGAAAAGGAGACAGGAAAACATATACACTGTGCAAGAGATGCATACTAACTAATGATTAAATGCAGAGAGGTGTATAAACACAGAACGAGCAAAGAAGGAAAAAATTCATACATGATTGGAAGCCCGCAAGAGCCTAGGCTTATTGCAGCACAAATAAGGGAAGATTCAGGGGCACCTGATCCACTATAACTGTATTATTTGTCAAAACTGAAGGTGTTAATGCTAATCTCAAAAGCAGAGACGGGTGTTTGTCTTCTGAATTAATTTAGAATAGAATATAATTCAACTTTATTGTCATTGCACATGTCACAGGTACAAGGCAAGAAAATGCAGTTTGCATCCATCCAGAAGTGCTTTAGCCATGATATAGATATATTAGAATATATATTAGCAATAATATAGGTATGTAAGTATATTACAGAAATGGTTCTATTATGGTATGTTACAATGTACACGGTATGAAGGTATGTTATGAATATGCTATAACTATAAGTATAGTAACAGGCTGTAGTGAGTACAAACTATTTACACGCTATGAACAGGATATAAATATAAAAAACTATACAGAATATGAGATATACAGCTATACAGAAATGTGAACTATGCAGGTTATAAACAGTTGTAGAATTAAAAATGATCGTATTGTACAGAATGATGTGAGCTGCATCCACAGAAGAGAGGTCTAAGAGATGAAGACTCTGATTACCGTTCAACCTTAAAATTCTATAGGAACCACAAGTACACCTAATATTCCAAAATTAAAATCTGGATTTCAGAGCGAGTCAGTGAAGAAAAGCAAATATGCTGTCTCTTTATAGTCACTGTCATGACTCTCTCAGCAGCACTTTTGATCCATCAATATTAAACAATTATTGATGCAGCAGATTGAGATTAAACCTGGCACACAGGTACAGTAGGTGTCCCAGAGAAGGAATCTGTTGGAAGTTGGACCTCAACTACTCAGGATGATTTTTCATGAATTTTTGAAAATTGACATAATTATATTGTATTGGCTGACTGCATTGGATACAAGTACCCTTTAATTTCTGAGAAATTCTACAGTAAATCTGGCTGAAACTTGGCACACAGGTACAGTAGGTGTCCCAGAGGAGGGATGTGTAGAAAGTTGGACATCAACTACTCAGGATGATTTTTAATGAATTTTTGAAAATTGACAATAATTCTATTGTATTGGCTGATTGCGTTGAATATAAGTTTCCTTTAATTTCTGAGAAATTCTACAGTAAATCTGGCTGAAACTTGGCACACAGGTACAGTAGGTGTCCCAGAGAAGGAATCTGTTGAAAGTTGGACATCAACTACTCAGGATGATTTTTAATGAATTTCTGACATTTCCATAATTGTATTAACTGTATCGGGCTGTTTCATTGTAATTTGTGTGCGCACGTGCTCGCGTTCGCGCACGTGCACGTGTGCGCGGGTATAGGCTTTCAATCGGCACATAAAGCGAACAGGCGCTACCGTGAAGACTGGTGTAAAAGCGCAAGGAAATTTATGCGGCGGATAAGAGGCGGCTGGCTTGACCGCGGCTCACAAATGACGGCTCACTTTACCGCGGTGACAGGAAGCCACGGGTACAAGCGTGGGGGAGGGCAATTAGTCATTGAAATAGGACTTCATAGGACGATCTCCAGATGCATCCAGGGCTGGACTGGGATAAAAAAATCGACCCGGGCATTTTGACTGAGACCGGTGTTCCAGTTTAACTGGCGTCGCAGATTAACTGGCTTTGGACGAACAAATGTGTGGCAGTACGGGCAGGGCTGGACTGGCCATCGAGCATACCCAGCATTTGCCCAGTGGGCCGCCCTTGATTTTTCGTTTTTATGGGCCGATGGGGTTTTATTTCTTTTCTCTTTTTTACGGTATAAATGAATGGTGGGGGATTGGCCAGTTGGTTATGATCAACTGAATTGAGCTGGACCAATTACAGCCGAGGAAGTCGAACTAAAGTTGAGGTGAAAAGCAAGGCGGTTTGTCCCGTACTACTTCAGCTAGAAAGCTGCTAATTCAGTTATGAAACTGATCAGTGACCAGCTGATTGGCTTTTCTCTGCGCCAGAAAGAGAAAACCAGCGAGGTCGCATTAAACAACAGCAGCACGTTTAACCCTTGGATGCACAACCTACCAATACCTAAACTCTTCCACGAGTGGGGTCAAAAATGACCCCAAATAAAATCAATGCATTTTGCTATAAACTCGGTTGTTATTCTTCAAAATCTTTAAAATGAAGAGTTGTAATATTTTCATATTTGAGGTATTCCTCATAAAACATGTTTGTGACATAAGGCCCGTTTCATTTTTATTTATTTTTTCATTAATTTTAAGAAATTGGAGTTTTTGTATCACTTGTATCACTTTTGTATGCTTGCTCAGTATATACTGCAGAAGCTGGGTCTTCCCTCTGAAAGGCACAATTGGTTCATCCGCTGTAACACAATCACTGAGCATGAATTTCTGCCTGCAGTTGACCAGGAACAGGCCCCATATGTAGAAAGGAAAGCTGCCACGTGGTTTGTTTTCAGTCGGTAGGCTCTGGTCCTCTTGTCATCAAAGTGCAAGACGGGCGAATATCTTCAAATCTTTGAATTGACATAGTGGCCTTGTACAATTGGTTAAACAGAGGACTCCCAAAACGCACACCGACTGGTATATCCCAGTTCTTCTCACTTCCTGCAAGAATGGTCAATCAAATAAAGGCCAGGAGCTTATGTTTGATTACATTTTTCCACTCTTTTCCCCTGTCTGTGGCGACTCTTTGTGCCTCCATGTTTGTGCATGTCAGCACCTCTTCTATTATATTATCAGACATGAACATCTTCCATACATCTATAGGGGAGACCGTACTAAACCCAGGTGCAAGCCCTAGCCGACTAATTCAGAATATTGTGGCTAGAGCAGTAAGAGGGGCTCATTCTGTTGGACTCAATATCCATTTCCTCTTCAGAGGACTCATCTGAGGACTCCTCTGTGTCTGACTGGCCTTGTTCAGGGGGGGGGGACAATAGTCTGGGTCCTCTATATCTGAGATGTCCGAGTCAATGCCTCCGATGGGCTCTTCATCCCATCCATCTTGGATCATTTGTAGGGAAAGGTCCACAGGGATCCTAGCTGGCCTCATAGCAGCCATGTTACTTTAGATATTAAAAAAAAAACCCATCAAAACCCACCCACCCATGAATTTGGAAACTCTTCATCACGTGACATAATCGGCCTTCAAATCCCGCTTTCAAAGCTGCAGACTCTGGGGATGTCCAAATTCATGGGCTGCATCCTCTTGAGGCCGCATTTGAAGTACGTTTGTAGGATGCATCCTATGGATTTTGACACCTCTTCTGAATTGGAATACAGCCATAGAGTGGGGGGCGGGATCTGGCTGAGGCAGCTCTTACTCATTTAAAGACAGGCAGACCTCCACTGTCATTCTTGTGAGATTTAAGGCGACACAAAATGCTTGGAGAACAAAACTCAATTTTTGTCCTTTAAACAGGGGTTAACAAAACACTAAGAATCATAGTGGTGTTTCCACTTCCATTGCAAATTCTTTGCAGTCTCTCTCCTAGTTCGTTAAAACGTCCTACATGTGTGAGTTGCTGAAGCACATGTCGCGGTTCCCCCTTTTGTGCAAACAAAAGAACGATGGGACTGAGGCAATTTTCCCTCAGGATGGCCAGTCACCACGTGCCTGTGATTCATCAAAACTCACCTGAGAAATCCTGCTCATCAAGGCCGAACTGTTATGGAAATTTTAGAAAACTCGCTGCAACATACCCTGTGAGCTGGGTTTGAAGTGTGTTTAATAAACACATTACAATTTGGGTGGGAACATCCCAGTCAACACAAGGATCATCTCTGAAGTTTTGCCGCCACCCTCACAGACACTCTCAAACAAAGAACATTCCACAGGACATCACGTATCCCTATACCTTCAGTCCAGCTCATCCTTGACCTCAGAGAAAAATTACAACCACCTGTCACCTCCCTTAAAGTAGGCTGCCTGGAGATCTTCCAGTCTACGATGGGTCCACTGTGAAGGTGCAATAACATGGGGCCCACTTGTGATAACATTCTATGTGAATGCATACAACTGATGAACACTGAAGTGAGAAAATAAAATTACTATTACTAATGTGATATGATTAAAACATAGGAAAAGAAATCTGCCACCACATCATGAAAATAACATACTGGTGGTAAATACACATAGAAATGAACAATTACAAGATTAAGTCTTCATAGCCCACAAGTTCATGCGACCCTAGGATGTTGCTGTCATCTTCCTGTTCCTGAAAAAAACATACATACATCAACCCTTTCCTTGTCTGCTTGGAGTAGGTACAATCTTGCATATCAGTGTCAAGTCAGTCAACCATTTGTCCCCATTATCAGTCCAGTCAGTCCCCGTATGTTTATTGGTGAAAGCACAACTTCTTCTGTCGACTTAAGTTTCTACTGCCAGTAGTGATGTGTCGGTCGCGAACGAAATGAATCTCAGAGCCGGATCTTTGAAGTGAGCGTCACGAGCTGTAGGGTTTATTTTCTTTCTCTCACCTTCTCTGTCACACTTTTTTCCGCTTCACTCCACACGCGAGCCTTGTGCTTTGCGCTGGGAAGAGGGGGGAGGGGCAGTAGTTACGCTCGCAGTAGCACATGAACAGAGCGAGACAGAAAGAGAGCCAGGGACAACAACATCCCATTAGAAAGGTATAGGAATCAACCACAACTATTTTCAGTTGCAGATGATAAAGGATTCAGAAAGTTTATTTATGCAGGCCCATATGACAGAGAATATGCATCTTCTTTTTGTTTTCATATTTTAATTAATATTTTATTGTGTTGTGGTTTGCAGTGTTTTGTTTTGTTTCACTTTAAATTAGTTTAAAAGGAAAAAGATGAAAATTTAAATAGTTAAAAGTTGGTTTTTGTATCATATGATTAATTTATTACATTTTATGTGGACTGAATCAATAAAAGTATATTTACGGTGGTCCCTAGAGACAAAGCATGTATAAACCCTGAGGCACGCACAAACTCCAAAACACGTACAAAACACAACAGAAGTGCTCCAGGATGCTAGGCGCAGTGTAATTACTAGGGGTGCAACGATATTCGTATCGATATTGAACCGTTCGATACAGTGCTTTCGGTTCGGTACGCATATGTATCGAACAATACAAAATTTGTAATTTCTTTTCCAACTTTCCTTCTGACGATGCTGTCTGTGTGGAGCGCTCAGTGAATCTGCATTCGACTACTCCGCCTAGGCTGCACTGTCGAGCGCAGATCCACTGAGCGCTCCACACAGACAGCATCCTCAGAAGGAAGAGCGCAGGGCAAGCATGACAAGTGAAATCTCCCGCAGCAAGCTTAAACATGTGAGAGGTTGATCGCGCAGAGAATCGCTGAGCATTATGTGAGTGCGTGTGTAAAAGCAGCAGGATATATATTTTAGTTCTGCTGAGCCAAATAAGACAGGTCAGGGTGAAGAAGTGACAGCCAAAGAAAAGCT
This sequence comes from Aulonocara sp. 'chitande type north' Nkhata Bay, assembly GCF_057382095.1. Lineage (NCBI taxonomy): Eukaryota > Metazoa > Chordata > Actinopteri > Cichliformes > Cichlidae > Aulonocara > Aulonocara sp. 'chitande type north' Nkhata Bay. Next base: position 13,488,239 of record NC_141346.1, read on the forward strand.
TACCACAAAACAGAAAAGTTATGACAAATCAGACTATAAGGCAAAAAGAAAGTGCAGCTTTATGGTTTCATGGACAAAAGAATTTCTGTGGCTGCAATATGATGAGCTATATAACCAGGGGTGCACATAAGTAGTCCGCAGGTGCGCATTCGCTGTCAAAATAAAAAAACACGCACAAGGGTTAGGGTTAAATTTAAAAACTGTACTTTTGAGTTAAAATATATATTTATAATTTTAATAAATGACAAATTAAAAAGGCATGAACATTTTTTTGTATCGAAAAAATATCGAACCGTGACACCAAAGTATCGAACCGAACCGAACCGTGAATTTTGTGTATCGTTGCACCCCTAGTAATTACGTTAGTAATTTTTTTTGTGCATAATTTTATATTGTTGTTAATAATAAATTAATTAAAGCAACAAAAAAACCTCAAGAGCTGGCTGGGAGGCGAAAGAGCCAGCTCTTTTTAGTGAGCCGAGACGAAAGAGCCGGTTCTCTAAAAAGAGCCGGAAATCCCATCACTAACTGCCAGCAACATGACATCATTTCAAAAAAGAAAAAAGATGAATTCAGAATTGATTACCTTGCTGATTCCTTTTAGACAAGGGACTTAGGACTTACTATCTAATCGTGTCCCACATAGGTGACTTTCTCCAGAGCCCATTGTAAGGTGGAGAAGCTCACTTTACCATCGTTTTTAAAGCAACAGTTTTGTATAGCACGTTTAGTTCCAATCATGCAGGCCTGCTTGAAGGAGAGCAGATTCTCAAACCTAACTTTCAGTGCACTCCTCAAACATAAAATAAAATTCTACAAAATGTAAAAATATGAAAGCCTAATTTTAGGACTTTTCACTTCCACTTGGTAACAAAAATGCAAGTTTCATCCCATGTAACAAGGTGTATGTCATGGTAAAACCTCCCCTACACATCAGGAACAAGAAACTAAGAATCTACTAGTCTCACTAATTTAATCCCTCTGCTGCATTCTGTTCACCCCTGCTATAATTCAATCATCTTTCCTAATATAATATTAGTCCACTAGTTCATATATTGCTTCTCATCCCACTAAGTGAACCATGAAATCAGAAACACAGGCTTAAAATACTATCTGGTCTTCTTGAGCTTCATTACATGCGTGTATGTGTTAGTAGGATTAATACATTTTGTGCTCCTTAAAGGTTAAAATATCAATACTACACTCTCAATATCAGGAGAGCAAATCAATATGTCCTTCTTGTTTCATCTAAAGTCAGGTTCAGCTAAATCCTAAGCGTTTGCGAGTTCACCAAGTGGATGTAAAGGTGTTGTTAACACCTTCAATGATGTGATGTGTGCCACTTCTACCGTATTTTCACGACCATAAGGCGCACTGTGCTAAAAGGCGCAGTCTCAGTTATGTGTGCCATTACTGTATTTAACACACACATAAGGCGCACTGGATCATAGGGCGCATACAAGTACCGTATGCGTATTTAAAAATAAAGCGGGAGCAAACCTGAATTCGGTACCTTACTCACATTTCTATTGCCGGTAATCGTCATCATCAACAACACACAAGCATACAAGTGTGCATATTTAAAAATAAAGCAGGAGCAAAACTGAGTTTGGTACTCACATTTTTATCATCAATCAAACCCATCGAAGTCCTCATCCTCTGTGTCTGAATTGAACAGCTGCGCTAAATCTCCATCAAACATTCCAGGTTCACTGTCTTCACCGTCAGAGTCACTTTCCGTGCCGTGCGGCTCCTCGGAAACGATGCCGGCTTTTGCGAAAGCTCGAACAACAGTGCCAGCAGACATGTTAGCCCAAGCATCTACAATCCATTGGCAAATTGTGGCGTAACTCGCCCGGCGCTGCCTTCCACTCTTAGTGAAACTGTGGTCTCCACCGGTCATCCATCGCTCCCAGGCCGCTCGCAGCCTTACTTTGAACGGGCGGTTCACACCGATGTCCAGCGGTTGGAGTTCCTTTGTCAGGCCTCCCGGAATGACAGCAAGCTCACAGTGCATTTGTTGCACTAGTTTTTTCACATCGGCTGTGAGATGCATAGAGTCACAGATCAACAGCGATGGTGATGCGTGGAAAAAACCACCTGGTCTCCTTACATACACCTCCCTCAGCCACTCTTTCATAATTTCCTCATCCATCCAGCCCTTTTCATTTGCCTTAATGATGATTCCTGCTGGAAACTTCTCTTTAGGCAAAGTCTTTCGCTTAAAAATCACCATAGGCGGCAGTTTCTGTCCATTAGCATGGCAGCCAAGCACAACAGTAAAAGAAGACTTTTCATACCCCGTTGTGCGTATCGCTACCGTGCTGGTCCCCTTCTTCTCCACAGTGTGACTCACCGGGATGTCAAAAGTGAGCGGGACCTCGTCCATGTTAGTGATGTAGCTGGGCTGGATGTTTTTGTCGCCGATGTGTTTGCTGCAGTAGGAGCGGAAGATGGCCAGCTTTTCCTTATAATCCGCTGGAAGTTGCTGCGCTACCGTAGTCCTGGTCCGGATGGAAAAATGGCACCGTGTCATAAAAAGTGAAAGTGAAACTGCTTTTAGCCGAATGGTGACCGTCGAAACGCTTCTCCCGCTCGCTCTTTGCTCGATGATCCACCGCTCGAGTCTTTCCTCCAACTCGAGCCACCTCGCCTTATGTCCGCGGAAACTCAGCTGCGTTTTCTTGACCTGCCGGAGCTTGTTTTCTAGCTTCCTCCATTTGCGAACCATCGATTCGTTAATCTTAAATTCTCTCGCCGCTGCTCGATTTCCATGTTCCTCCGCGTAGCTGATGGCCTTCAGTTTAAACTGTGCTTCGTAAGCGTGTCTCTTTGCCATTTTCAGGGTTGTTAAAACAACGATGTCCTGCATAACGCACATACCTGTTCTTTTATACAGGTATGTGCGATTGTCCCGGTATATACGATCAACGCCCACACTTCACCCTTTAACGTTCTCATGGTGTTCTCTACTACGTTCTCCTTACAACACATAGGGCGCACCGCGCTATAGGGCGCGCCGCACTTTTTGAAGAAAATCTAAGGCTTTTAAGTGCGCCTTATGGTCGTGAAAATACGGTATGATTTTTGCTAGCCCTATATGGAGGACCACAAGAGCCACGCACATCGAAATAAAGAATTCTGTGCTTAAATAATGAATTGTAGAATACATTCTCCATTTGTGAAATACTTTTTGAATTCCACATTAACAAAGTGATTTTTTTTAAATGTTTTTTAAAAACCTCATTACCATCCTAGCTCCCCTAGGATGGTAATGAGGTGCTTGGAAATGTTGTAGTTGGCTGAGTTTATACTGCTACAACATTTCCAAGCTGGACTCCTTTGTGAAACTATGGAAGTCCATATATACAGGGTGTCGCATCCCCTGGGTAAAGGCGGTGACATACAGGACAGTCAGTGGCTTTTTACCTTTCAGGTTCTTGTAGGCAACTGATGACTTTCTTTTTGTAGTTGCTTCTGGGGTTTTACCTTGAAGCTTCATGGGTATTGTTGTCACTGAGGAGTGTAGTAATGTTTATTTGCTCTGCTTCTTTTTGTCAGGGATAAAATACAAATATATACTTTTTGTGTCCCAGCTGAGTAACAGGAAGAGAAGGGTCTGGTGGTGCAGCAGAGGAACAATTTCAGCCATTTGGACTCAGCTCAGCCACTACAGAGGAAACAATGTCTTCAACACAGAAGGTGAGAAAAATATCACAGTTACACTGTTATTGAAACTGTGTGCACAGCTGGTTGGTTTTTAATAACACATTAACAGCAGCTTTATCTTTTCCATCCTGGGCTCCTCCATATATACAGAATCTACATTCACAACCAAAAACCACAGAAGTTAGAAGAAAATACAAAGATGATATTTTATCAGCACATATTGAAACAACAATATCATCTGTTGAACTCAAAAAATTTTATGAAGTTAAAGATTTTCTCCACTTATCACTTAGGGGTGGGGGAAAAAAATCGATACTGTGTAGTATCGTGATATTTTGTTTGCTAATAATGTATCGATACAGGGACAGCAGAAATCGATATTTTGTTACAAAAAAGGTTTTTGTGCTCTGACTTCAGAGCATGTTGATCCTTTTTCTGAGCAAGAATCCTGACATTCCTTCACTGTCCAAATGTGTTTAACTTTTTTTTGGCAGCAATAAACATGACAGTTTACTTATTTGAATTTAAGACATGTTTTATTTTAATTAAGTTTAAAACTTTTTTATTTAATGTAAAATTCTATTTTGTTTTAATTTACTTTCAAATTCTTCAGTTGCTGAATGGGCTGCATAGTTTTCCTAAATTGCATAGTTCAGAATAGCTGTAATTGTACCAGATGGTTGCATTCAGTTAAGTTGGACTAGACTGTAATACAAACCGTTCAGTTTGTCAACAATAAAACTGACTGAAATGAGAGAAAGACTGAGTGTGAGACTTTGATATTAGATAAAATGAATATTGATGAAGTGTACCTTTATGTACAGAATCTGAATATTGCAAAATATTTTTTTTTAAAAATCGCAATAATATCGTATCGTGGGATGTATGGTGATTCCCACCTCTACTTATCAGTATTTCTTCAAGAATGTCATTTTCATTACAACTCTCATTGCACATCATTGTAATGTGACACTATCACCACAAGGTGGTGGTAACACACCAACAATGTGTTTTTTGTCACATTAAATTCCACCAATGGAGGGAGTTACAGTTTGTTCCATGACTGCATTTCACTCACTGCCTCTGTTTGTATCTCTGTCACTGCAGGACCAACATGAAGCGAGAAGTCAGTACTCTCAGGAGGCTGACAAACCTCACAGAAGAAAGGGAGAGAAGCCCTACAGCTGTGATGAGTGTGGGAAGGATTTTACCCAGGCTGGACACTTAAAAAGTCACCAAGTCATCCACAGTGGAGTTAAACCTTACAGCTGTGACTTGTGTGGAAAGTCTTTTAACCGGGCTGGAAGCTTAAAAAGACACCAACTCATCCACAGTGGAGTTAAACCTTACAGCTGTGATGAGTGTGGGAAGTCTTTTACCCAGGCTGGACACTTAAAAACTCACCAACTCATCCACAGTGCAGTTAAACCTTACAGCTGTGATGAGTGTGGAAAGTCTTTTGCCGAGACTCGAGGTTTAAAAAACCACCAACTCATCCACAGTGGAGTTAAAGCATACAGCTGTGACTTGTGTGGAAAGTCTTTTTTACGGGCTGGACACTTAAAAACACACCAACTCATCCACAGTGGAGTTAAAGAGTACATCTGTGGCTTGTGTGCTAAAGCTTTTGCTCGAAATGAACACTTACAGAAGCATCTAGTTACCCACTCTGGAATTAAGGTGTACAGCTGCGACTTTTGTGGAAAAACTTTCAACAACATACAGTACCGAAATATTCACCTACTGATTCACACTGGAAATGATGTTTACTGCTGTGATCAGTGTGGGAAACCGTTTACAACAGATGCACAGCTACAACAACACATGTTTAGCCACATTGAGGAGAGACCTTACAAATGTGACCTGTGTGAGAAGACTTTTAAAACTCCAAATCAGCTGAATAAACACCAACAGATCCACACCAGAAAGTAACTCTACAAGTGCAGTTACTGTGAGGATGTATTTAGTTTTTTATCTTGTAATTTTAACCTGAGTGTTTGGAACAAGTCTGATCAGTAAACTTATGGAGTTATTCTGAATGAACTGTTTGGAAAAATGAAGAATCATTTTCACTCAGTAAGCTGAGATTTGTAATGTAAACAGTAAAATGTAATTGGACGTTGGCAGAGTTGACTTACAGTGTCTTTGTTTAGAAGCAGAGCAACACAGATGGATCCTGTTCTCAGCCCTGTCGTCACTGTGGTGGTGGGAAAATTTCTCTGTGACCTTTGTGGAAAAACTTCCAATCTTCAACAGGACCTAAAACCACTTCAACGTAGCCACACTGGAGACAAAATGAACTACTGCAAAGAATGTGGGAGAGGCTTCCACACACCAAGTACATTAAAAATACATGACCTCTTCCACATTGGGGTCAAAAAGCACACCTGTGACTAGTGTGCGTCATCCTTCACCACTGCACGTGAGCTTAAAGAACAAGCATAAGTGAATCCACACAAAAGAGACACCATACAAGTGCAGACACTGTGACAAAAGCTTCTCACAATCAGGTCATCGTAACAAACATGAATGTACACACATGGAAGTGAACTTCAGCTGTGACCAGTGTGACAAGAGCTTCAGGAATCTCAGTTCATACTCCGAACACAAACGATCCCACACTGTAAATAAACTGTTTCACTGTTACCAATGTGCAAAAACCTTCACTTCATTATCTGCTCTGTGCAAACATCAGCCTGATCATGCAGGACTGAAATCACTGGATCACAATGACTCTGAAGAGAGAGAAAGATCCTCTTCTGGTTTTAGAGTTGGACTTGAGATCAGGCTCCACAGAGTTCAGATGGAATCTGTAGTTTTTATTATGAAATCCTGATAATGTTAAAGCATTAGTTATATTTGATTAACTCTGTGTAAAGTTTGTCTTATTAAATAGTTTGGTGTGAAAAATAAAGAATTGGTCTCACAACAAGTAGTTTGTTTCAGATTCAAACTAATTTAACTGTTTTCAGTGGAGGTTTATCAGAGGAGGAGACTCACACTGAACAGAGAGTGTGTTTAAGATACATTGTGATTAACATCTCACACATTCCAATAAAGCTGATGTTCCTGCATTGCAACAGCAGTTTGCAGATGTGTTGTGCACCTTTTTGAAACGCAGCCTGGCATGAAAGTGTGTTCATGGCCTAACAGGTTGCCTGAGCAGAAGAGACAAATTGTGCAAAAGGATTTGGAGGAAATGTTGAAAATGCTGTTATCATAGGATGAAGTGAGGATTTGTTCCTCAGTGTTTGGTCTCCTATGCTTATCTGTTTGCCAGATGATTTGTCCCAGCTGTTGAGAGGGCCCGGTTGTTTTTAAGGTACTTCAAGGGAATTAAGGAGTGAGTGCAGGGTTTTATATGGTTCTTTGATGATTATCACAAAGTGAACAAGGTCTCATGGTTTGATGCTTATCCCATGCCAAAGGTTGACCTGGACTTTATAAGCACTCCTTGGTTGTTTATGATGCTGGATTTAACCAACGCCTACTGGCAGATTCCCTTGTCTGTACAGTCCAAAGACAAACACTGGTGATGGCCAGAGGGGCCGATGGCGCGTAATGGCAGCCTCGCAGTCAGTCTGCCCCAGGGCAGCTGTGGCTACAACTGTAGCTTTCCTCCACCAGTGTGTGAATGTGAGCGTGAATGAATAGTGGAATTGTAAACCACTTTGAGGGTCTGAGGAAAAAGTGCTGTATGAATGCAATCCATTATTATTATCATCAAAAACGTCTTTCTCCACTCTTTATGGTTTGTACCAATTTGTCACACTTCCATTTGGCTTGTTTGAAGCCGCGGCCATTTTCCAGCACGTGCTGGAGCTACAGCTGCATCCTCACACTGCTTATGCTGTTTGCTACCTGGATGATGTTATCATTCATAGTGATTCATAGTGGTGGAGCATGTGCAGTGGTTGGTCACGGTCCCAGAGACCCTTTGGCAGGCAGGACTGATGGCAAACCCAAAGAAGTGTATGGTTGGATGGAGGGAGGTACAGTATTTGGGTACAATTTGGGAGCTGGGCATGTGCATCCACACATGGATAAAACAGCAGCAATCGCATCCTACCTTTGTCCTAACGCAAAAAAGAACATCCTGATAATAACCAATTGCAATAGTCCAGACTTGAAGTAATAAATGCATGAACAAGTTTTTCAGCATCACTCAGACAGGATATTTCTACTCTTAATAATATTGCAGAAATGGAAGAAAGTAAAGATTCATCGATTTGCTTCTGCTTATCTTTTTAAGGGTCGCTGGGGCACTGGAGCCAATCCCAGCAGTCATAGGCTAAGAGACCAGAGTCTTAAATACTTGCTTAATATTTCCATTGACGAACGAATCTTGGTCGAAATGTCAAAGATTCCTCATAGTGTTAATGGAGGCCAAGGTACTGCATCCAGCAGACGATAAAATCCTTATTTTGTTGATAAAATTGGCACAGAGCTTCCGCCATGCATTACCAAAGATTCACATCAAACGTATCCCATTCTTGGTTGCTTTAATGAAGATTTTTTTTTATTGTCACAGTTTGATACTGATGATTAGGGATGGGCATTAATACGATTTTCACTATTCCGATTCCATTTTCGATTCTGTTTAACGATTCGATTCTTTTTCGATTCTTTTTAAAAAAGGAGAACACTAAGGTCGATTAGCTTAGAACTTTGTTTATATCTTCTCTTTGAACAAGATAGAAATTTAGGAGTAACATGGCCTTACAAACCCAACAGTGAGATCTTTTTTTTTTTTTTTTTTTTTTTGCCTGTCCCGTTTGGCTCTTTTGCCATCAGAATTATTGTCTAAAGGCAAAGAAAGATGCCCAACGGATTTACTTTACCAAATTGACCATCCCAGCCTTGCCATAATGGTCCATTTGATTCACCTTTTATTGTTTATTTTATTTTCACTTGCTGAATACGGGACAGACTTGACTGGAGGAAAGAAGGGGAGAAAGAAAGAGGGAAAGAGAAACAGCTGAGAAGAGGGACGGGGGAGAAGGGCAAAAAACAAAAACCAACAGAACGGGCAGAAAGAAAAAAAAATAAAAAAAATGCATATATCAATCACCTGGATCACCTGCTGAGAAAGAAAAAAGAAAACAAGCAGAAGAGAACAAGAGTAATAGAATAAACAACATCACAATGATATATGGGAATATAACAGTAAATACTAAATATTAAACATTATTGTGCAGCACATAAGATCAACAGAACACAGTGTGCTTTGAGGTAGGAGCCAAAAGGGGTGTAGTTTGTGGGTGTGATCACCCGTGTGTACACCTGTGAGCATGGACGCGCTTGTTTTTTTAAAAGGTTCCTTCATGTAATGATCTGCTAGGGAGTGTGGGGGGGCCACAGCCCCGTCCTCCAGGGCATGAAGCAGGTATGGAGGAGATCAAAACTCCAGACATCCAGAGGCCCCCAGAACACAAGAGACCAAGGAAGACCAACAGAGGGGCAGCTGCGCCACTGTCCCGGAAAGAGCTGAGGAGAGTCCCAGATGAGGGCTCACTCAGCAGCCGCGGAGCAGAAGCCAGGGGGAGTTGCAGTGACGCGCCGGTGAGCTCCGCCGGCAGCCAGCCGTGCCTGAGTGACCGAGCCCCAGGCCGAGAGGCCGGGGGCACCCCACCTCCGAAGTGGCCCGAGCGAGCCCCAGGCTCCAGGCCCCGATAAGCGGCCGCCAAGGAGTGAGCCGGTGTGTACCTGGACGCCCATCCCCAGACACAAAGAACCACCAACGCACCGATGTCTGAGGGAGTCCGCCATTGGCAGGGGAAGTGGTGGTGGGGGGAGAGAGGCCTCCAAACCTTGGAGGGCCTGAGATGTCCCCAGAGAGGTGGCGTCTGATACCCAACCTGACATATAGACACAGACATACAGGCACACACAGATACAAACATCCATTCCCACCCTCATGCTCTCATATGCACTTACTCCACACTCAACCAACGTGGAGACAGACATCAGCCTGATCATGCAGGACTGAAACCACTGGATCACAATAACTCTGAAGAGAGAGGAAGATCCTCTTCTGGTTTCAGAGTTGGACTTGAGATCAGGCTCCACAGAGTTCAGATGGAATCTGTAGTTTTTGTTATGAAATCCTGTTAATGTTAAAGCATTAGTTATATTTGATTAACTCTGTGTAAAGTTTGCCTTATTAAATAGTTTGGTGTGAAAAATAAAGAATTGGTCTCACAACAAGTAGTTTGTTTCCGAAAACAGTGAGATCTTAAGAGATCCACAGCCTACGGCTCTTCAATGGGGTGTCACAGGGTCCCCAGGAAAAGAAATTGTAAATGTAAAATAATAAAATAAATATTCATCTGTAGCAACAATTACAATTACACAAGAATATCCAGTAATGTCCCTGCCTACAATTAAAGACATTCACTTACCGAAAATCGGGGGCATCTGCTGTGGCAAATGGGTGCAAGCCTTTGACCACAAACTTAGTCACTGCTCGGTGACATTCGTCTATCCTGGCTTGAAAGGAGACGCTACCGGTAGACTTCAGCGAGAACTGCCAGCACTTGAGACAGACTCTGTCTGTCTCTCTCATCATGGTCACCTAAATGCACAGTAATGGCAGGTTTTGTAATAAGGCAGATCACGCTAACATAATATGCACTGTTAGTTGATTATTTACCTGCCACATTAACGGGAGAGGACATGCAAACGTTACCGCTGCTGCTGGGTTGAGATTCATGAGTCAGGAGCAGAATTAAAGCATGACATTCATTTAAGGTTATCACGCGTTTTGTGAGCAAATTCTTTTGCATATTCGTAGTGTTTCCTCCCTTAAATGAAATGTCTACTTTGCAAGTATTGCAAGTTGCCCTGTTGTCATCCGTTCTCGTAAAGTATAACCAAACTTTTGAGCATTTGAGCCGCTTAGGCGTCGTGTTTCTGTCATGGTCCTGGGTCTTTTGACCCAGCGTTTTGAGTTTGAGTTTATTTTGTTCATTAGGTTATCTAAGTTCATTTGGTTATTAGACTCCTTGTGTTTTCTTCCCCTGTATTTAAGCTTCCCCTCACCCTTGGTGTTTCATGCTGCGTGTCTTATGTTATCAAGTTTGTATTATTATGCCTAAGTGTTTCTAGTTCTTATTATTTCCCCCTCGTGTTTCCAACTATGTTAAGTCTCCCCTGCTCTTCATGTGTTTCATGTCTGTGTCTTACATTGTGAAGTTTGGGTTGTCATGTCTACGTCTCATTATGTTTCCTGTTTTATTGTGAAGAGGTCTGGTGTTTCTGTGTTCATCGTGTTCAGCTAGACAGCGAGATAACGATGCTCCAATAACCAGACTTATTTTCCTTGTTGCGCTGATTTATTGAAGAATGGCCTCTGACCATTGCCTTCTCTTTGACCATCGTAAAACTGAAAATACAAAATACTGTATTAGCTAACTAACATTGTGAACTAGCTTGTTACACTCTTACTGCAAGCTAACAAGATAAAACTTTCAAATGTACAAATTATTGTGCCATTTTTACACAAAACAAAAGATAATAGTTATTTTATCGACATTCATACTTACAGACATATCTTGTCCAAGGCAACAACATTTTAAGGTCCGTATCAGCTTAGAACGATAACATTACGGTATCACTTTCCGCCATCTTTTATTTCTTCTTCACGTTCTCATTTTTTCCTTTCCCAAAGTAACCGAACCCATATTACAAAGCAGCCACTAGAGGGAGCTCTAGGGCAGCTTACAACTATAATATCCGATTTAAGTTATAAAAGGCAGAACACTCCCCGCCTGGTACAATATAATTGTGCCACTAGAACAAACTTTTCTAATAAACATTTTGAACAGTTTAGGGCTATTTCAAACACTTATTTATCACTTGATAAAAGCAAAACCATATCAGTGATGGGTCTCAAAAACACTTTTTCATTTCCATCTTTCACAGTCTTTACTTCTGCTTTTCGAACCTTATTGTCCTTGCTCTCAAATGTTCTTACAACTTTTCCCATGGACCAGTCGTTTCTGTGTGCGAGAACATCTTTCAATAACACAACATCACCAACTTTTATGTTTTTTTTATCATCAGTTCATTTTCTCCTTTGCTGTAGTGTTGAAAGATATTCACTTTTCCACTGTTTCCAAAAAGAGTCTGCCAAACACTGTACTTGCTTCCATTGCTTTGAGTAGAGGTCTGGCGGTCCAAAGCTTCCTGTTGGTGCAGATAATGCATTGACCTTTTGTGTAAGGAGCATTGCTGGAGTGAGAAGGTTTGGTTTGTCTGGATCTGTTGAGACTGGTACAAGTGGTCTTGCATTCATTATTGCCATTACTTCTGCCATGAATGTACTTAACACTTCATGCGTTAGTTGGACATGTACGGCCTTCAACAGAATACCATCTAGGATGCGCCTTGCTACTCCAATAAGTCTCTCCCACGAGCCACCCATGTGTGACGAGTGTGGGGGATTAAACAGCCATGTGCATCCTTTCTCTTGCAGGTATGAGTTTAGTTCTGTGTCCTTGTGATCAATTTGCAACTCATTGCATGCTCCAACAAAATTTGTACCTCTATCAGATCTGAGTATTTGAGCAGGTCCACGGATGCAGAAAAATCTCCTTAGCGCATTGATGAAGCTGGATGTTGACATTGTTTCAATGAGCTCAATGTGCACAGCTCTCGTGGACATGCAGGTGAAAAGCACAGCCCAGCGTTTACTGTCTGCACTCCCTCCTCTGGTGCGACGTGTGGTGACCGTCCAGGGTCCAAAGACATCCAGTCCTACACTAGTGAACGGTGGCATTGGTGTCAGCCTGTCCACAGGTAAATCTGCCATCTTTTGGGTCTGAAGTCGTCCTCGAAGCTTTCGACAGAGAACACACTTGTAAATAACAGAAGAGACGAGCCGTTTACTGCCAATAATCCAAAATCCAGCACCTCTGAGCGCCCCTTCTGTTAGGTGATGCCCCTGATGCGCTACCTTCTCATGATAGTACCTAATAAGAAGGATGGCTATATGATGAGCATTTGGGATAATGAGTGGATGTTTCTCATCTTTTGTTAGGTTAGCAGGTGCCAATCGACCTCCTAGTCTGAGGAGCCCATCTTCATCAATAACTGGATTTAACCTTTGAAGACAGCTTTGTTTTGGAAGTGGCAGATTTTCTTTTATGCATCTGTACTCTTCTTTGAACGTTTCACTTTGTACTGTGTGAATGATGAACTTTGCTGCTTTAGACACTTCATCTGTGGTGTTAGTTTCACTGAAACACTTCCAGCCTTTACCTTCTGTGTTTGTTTTCTTGAATGATACTGCCACACGCTTTAGTGATGCAATAGTGTGACACAATCTCATCCAATGAGAGAATCTTTCAAAACGGCATGGCTCTAGCTGTGTTACTGAGGCTTTGGTAACAAAACTTGTTATATCAGGTCTGATCTCTGCATCTGTGTCAGGATCGATCAGTGTGAAACTATCACAGTGAGACTTCTCTATGTCGTGTTGTGTCAAAAAGGAAGGACCACTAAACCAGTTTGTAGAAGCCAATGCAGAAGCTGCAATTGGTCTAGTGGCTGTGTCTGCTGGATTGTCACTAGTGGCTATGTAAAACCACTGTGCTGGATGTGTAGTCTTTCTGATTCTAATCACTCGGTTAGCCACGTAAGTGTAGAACCTCTTTGTGTTGTTGTGTATGTAACCAAGAACAATTTTACTGTCTGTGAAAAATCTGACAGTGTCTGCTTCAATGTCAATCTCATCTCTAATGAGTTCGTACATCTCTACAGCTAACACTGCTGCACATAACTCCAATCTAGGAACAGTGTGGGCGGGTCTTGGGGCTACTTTGGACTTGCCCATGATGAAACCTGTGTGCCACTGACCTTCACCATCAATAGCTCTCAGATATGCCACTGCTCCTATGGCCATGGTGGAGGCATCTGAAAATATGCACAGTTCTTTTTTCACAGCAATGGCCTGGGAGAACGGGAAGTAGCACCTCGGTATCTGAAGCCGCTCAAGATCCTTCAATGAGCTTCTCCATCTGCTCCATTCATCTTCTCTTTCTGCAGGAAGTGATTCATCCCAGTCCTTTTGCTCTGAGGTCAATTCACGGAGAACAGCTTTTCCCTGCATTGTGATGGGTGACACGAAACCCAGCGGGTCATACACACTGTTAACAGTGGCCAAGACACCTCTCCTGGTGAACGGCTTTTGTTCAGTGGTGACGTGAAAGGTAAAACAGTCCTTTTTAAGATTCCACAGTACCCCCAAGCTCCTTTGCAGGGGTATGTCGTCCAACTCTAAATCCAAGTCTTTTAGATCCTTGGCTCTCTCGGCAGCAGGAAACGCTTCCACTACTTTGTGGTCATTAGAGGCTATTTTATGTAGCCTTAAGTTTGACTGTGCCAGCATCTTTTGAGTGCTTGTGAGTGTCTCAACAGCTTCTTCCACTGTTGCTGTGGATGCGAGACCATCATCAACGTAAAAATGTCTCATTACAAACTGCTTTGCATCATGTCCGTGCTCTTCTTCTCCCTCGACTGCAGCACGCCTCATACAATAAATAGCCACAGCTGGGGAAGGGCTATTCCCAAAAACATGAACCCTCATTCTATAGTCACAAATACCTTGGTCAGGATCATTATCTTTATACCAAAGGAATCTCAGATAATCCCTATGATCCTCTCTCACTTCAAAACAATAAAACATTTGTTGCACATCAGCTGAAAATGCTACAGGCTCTTTCCTAAAACGCACAAGGACACCCAGCAGTGTGTTATTTAGGTCGGGTCCACTTAATAAGACTTTGTTAAGGGACTGTCCTTCAAATTCTGCACTTGAGTCAAAGACTACTCTCAGCTGATTAGGTTTTTGTGGGTGGTACACACCGAAGGATGGCAAGTACCAGTGTTCTTTGTTTGAGTCCAAAGGTGGAGCGACTTCTGCATGGTCATTGTCCAGCATGTTTTGAATTAATTCGATATATTGTCTTTTCATTTCAGGGTTTCGGTCCAGTGTCTTTCTGAGAGATTGGAGGCGCTTGAATGCTTGCTCTCTGTTACTCGGAAGCTCTGGTCTTGGAGAGCGGAATGGCAAAGGTGCCACCCAGCTGTTACATTCATTTTGATACACCTCCTTCTCCATGATGTCAATGAAGTCTTTGTCCTCTACTGACAGTGCTGGTTTGTCATCATCTTTTGTCCTGTCAAAAACAGTTTCTCCCAGTTGATTGGTGTTTGTGTTTCCCCTGTCCTTTTTGGGGTTAGGTGTGGTGTTTAACTGGTGTTTGATTTGAAACGTGTTAGGACATGGGCAGAGGTAAGAAGCACGGCCATTCTGAAGAATATGTGTTTTGAGAACACTCACACTTTGTTCATCAAGCACTGCATACATCTTTCTAGCCTGTTCTTTTTCGCCTTCTGGATACACAGGACTTATTTTTGAGCATGAATGTGGGCTATCTGCATCACCACAGACTTCTGTGCATTTGGAAACAACTGAGGCATTTGCACTATCCTGTGTCTCCCCGCCATCATCTTTATCAGCTCCAGAGCTCTCAGCTGGAGCAGGGGGTGGACCTGGATGTAGCACTGCTAAATGCCTGTCGCTACCACAGTCCATGCATTTTATTTGAGCCCTGCAGTCCCTTGCTAAATGTTGAGTAGAGCCACAGCATTTAAAACAGATTCTGTTCTCTTTTAAAAATGACTTGCGCTCATCTATGGGCTTTGCTCTAAAACTCTTGCACCTTTTAAGAGGGTGAGGCTTCTTATGTATTGGGCATACCTTGTCAGGGCTTTCTATAGGCTTGCTATAACTATTTTGAGGTGAACTAGTGTCTGTAGGAATGTCCGTTTTGTGTACACTAATCACTTGCCTGTTACTGCCTCTGAAGCTTTTCTCCTTCTTGAAGCTTGTGTCGGCAGGAGGTGTGATGACAAAGCTTGGGTCGTTTCTTATTTTGGCTTGTTGTCTTACAAACTTTGAAAAGACACTGAAAGGGGGGAAAACAACTTTATGTTCTTCTTTGTACTTTGCTCCTGTTGCAATCCATTTTTCCTGCAGTCCATATGGTAACTTTTCCACAATGGGGTTGAAAAAGTGCAAAAGTCCAGCACTTAACATTTCCCTCCGTGTCAGGTACCTTGTAATATCCTGGACACCCTGTGTCTCTGTTGATGTTTGAAGAGTGTTGTACGGATAAGGTTTGGGGGAATCCAGTCTCTCTCTCTGTTGTGTTTGGAGTTCCACTTTAACATTAGCCTTTTGAGCACTGTGTGAGCCGTCATTGTCTATATCTGCATTCATAGCCATTTCGCATTGTTCACGTGCAGCTTTGTGACAGGCAAGTGGATCTACTTTTAATTTGAATCCTTCAAGGCAAATATCTGAGGGTTTTTGTACATACTCTGCTGTGCGTTGTTTTGGACTGGCGGGTGGTCCCACCAATGGATAGCGCAGTTCACTTTTTGAGAGTCCCTCCTCCTCTTCTTCATAAACTGCAACCTCTGCTTCTGCAACTGCAACAGCCTTTTGACAGCTCAAAACATGTAAATTAGCCTCAAGTTCAGTTTTTTGTTTCATTATAGCTGCTTCTCTTTCTGAATACGCCAGCTGTGCACGTGCAGCCTCTGCTTTTGCTCGTGCTTTAAGTGCTGCAGAACTTGTGGATGAACGCTTGGATGTATGCGAGCGTCTAGACTCCGCCTGTGTGTCTGCGTTGCTTGCATTATCCTTGTTCTCCATATCCTCTGCGTTGTGCACTTGTTTTGTTTCTCTTTGGTCTGGTGTTTCTTCCTCTTCTGGAAGATCCAGTTGATATTGCTTTCCTGACCGTAGACTCATAACTGATGTGCTGAAAATAGCTCCTCGTGGTTGTGCCCGCTGCGCTAATGTCTTTTTACTATGCTGTCCTCGCCCTGAGTCTCTTAGTTTCACCAGCTAGACAGCGAGATAACGATGCTCCAATAACCAGACTTATTTTCCTTGTTGCGCTGATTTATTGAAGAATGGCCTCTGACCATTGCCTTCTCTTTGACCATCGTAAAACTGAAAATACAAAATACTGTATTAGCTAACTAACATTGTGAACTAGCTTGTTACACTCTTACTGCAAGCTAACAAGATAAAACTTTCAAATGTACAAATTATTGTGCCATTTTTACACAAAACAAAAGATAATAGTTATTTTATCGACATTCATACTTACAGACATATCTTGTCCAAGGCAACAACATTTTAAGGTCCGTATCAGCTTAGAACGATAACATTACGGTATCACTTTCCGCCATCTTTTATTTCTTCTTCACGTTCTCATTTTTTCCTTTCCCAAAGTAACCGAACCCATATTACAAAACAGCCACTAGAGGGAGCTCTAGGGCAGCGTACAACTATAATATCCGATTTAAGTTATAAAAGGCAGAACAGGCTCCTTGTGCTTTAGTTTTCCCAGTTTAGTTTAGTTTATTTTATTTTGTATTGTTTTTCGTGTCCCACTCCACGCCAGCAATAAAGCTGTGTTTTTTGAGTTTACCTTTTGACTCTGTGAGTTTGCGTTTGGGTCCTACTCTTGCCTGCACACAGCCGTATTGTGACAGAAGGACGCAACACTGACAAAGAGAAACATGGGGCTTAAATACACTGAGGGATAACGAGGGGGAATGAGCCACAGGAGGAGAGCACAGCTGAGAGTAATTAAGCAGGACGAGGCAAGGGAAACAAAACTAGAAACATTAACATAGAACAGACTGTGAAAGTAAAACAGGAAACACACTGACGGAACTCTAGACATGTGAACTTGACAGACTGGGGGAGACAGAACATAGGGATCTGAAACATGGAACAGAAAGGCACAGTAGATCAACATGAACATAACAACGCCACAGGGGAAGAGTAAAACTGAACACGATGAACACAGAAACACCAGACCTCTTCACAATAAAACAGGAAACATAATGAGACGTAGACATGACAACCCGAACTTCACAATGTAAGACACAGACATGAAACACATGAAGAGCAGGGGAGACTTAACATAGTTGGAAACACGAGGGGGAAATAATAAGAACTAGAAACACTTAGGCATAATAATACAAACTTGATAACATAAGACACGCAGCATGAAACACCAAGGGTGAGGGGAAGCTTAAATACAGGGGAAGAAAACACAAGGAGTCTAATAACGAAATGAACTTAGATAACCTAATGAACAAAATAAACTCAAACTCAAAACGCTGGGTCAAAAGACCCAGGACCATGACAGTTGCCTGCCAGGTAAATGACGCTCCGCAACGTGGTGACGTCATTTGGGGCGATTGGAATCGATAAGGGAATCGTTTGGAAAAATGGCAAACAATTCCAAGGAATTGAAACAGTGGGAACCGGTTCTCAACAAGAACCGGTTTTTGATACCCATCCCTACTGATGATTTCTTGTGAACACTCCTTTAGTTTGATCCCAGTGACAGTATCAATCAACGCAGTGACAGTATCTTCCTCGCTGGCTCCATATCTCTTTATAGAGTAATCAGTGGTTTGCTGTCTCTCACCATCAAAACACTCCATAAATCCCACGATTGACTTCCTCATAAACCACTGAATCAGTTCCTTTCTAAATGAAGATTCGAACGTCACTGATCACCTTCCTCTGGCCATACGAATCAAGCCTTGACACAGTCCTTCTGAAGCAATGTGTTGTTTTTTCTGACACACACACCGGAGCCTCAGGTTCAAGTGGGCCATCACTATTGTTGGCCACATGTCGGCAAAGTTATGTGACATTAGTGATGTTTGTACTTTCTGCGTTAACTTGGTTTTAAAGCCTTGACTTTAAAATAGACACTGTTCAAAAGTTGATCTTAATCTTACAGAGAATATGATGATATTATGGATAATTAAAGTAAATCATATATTCACAAACACAACAAGCTGAAAGTCAGTGAATGCTGCTCGGTTTGCAGTCCTGAATATCACGGCACAACCAGGATTCACTGCACTGTTAATGTTAGCTATGTTAAATTGCTGCCTCTGTTCGGTGGTGTCGAACCAAACGGACTTTAACGTGTGTTTGAACGAGCTGACGGTTCACTCATTAGGCTGAAAGATAGATGCTTTAATCACAGGAGTCACACATGCAGGGCTGTAGACAGGGGGGTTTGCTGTCCTTACAGACTGTGAGGGACCAAGCAGCCAAAGCAAAGAGGACACAGGCAAAAAAGTGTCTTTCAGACCTACCATTTATTAGCTCAAACATCAAAAGACATGAATGCTTTAAAAGCATCAACATCAGCTTTTCTCTGACAGCATGGTGGGAGTTTCTAAAAATAACGGAGTCTTCATTAATCCCATGCAAACGTACACCTATCTGGAACAACCCTGACATATTACAAAACAGTAATATGATTAATTTCCCAGAATGGAGTTGTAAAGGAATTAAATACTTAGAACATATGTTAGAGGGAACAGAATTTATTCCATTTGACAGACTAGTTGCACAATATGGGATCAACAAGAAAAGATTTTTAGAATATCAACAAATTAAATCCATAATAAAAAAGAAATTTAACCTCAGTCAAGTTGAATTACAAACACCACCAAGTGCGGCACATTTCCTTACTCTTAAATCCCCCAAATTATTATCTAAAATATACAGAACACTTTCTAAATTAGATGAATCAATATCCCTTCCTATTGCAAAGTGGGAAGCAGATTTATCAGTCAGTTTAGACCAAAACTTCTGGTCTCAGATTTGCTTAAAAACCTTTAAATTGATTAAAAATCCCAGTCTGCAAATAATACAATACAAAATACTACATAGAGTGCACTATACAGGTCATCGGATGTTCAAGATGGGCTTTACGTCTACCAACAACTGCTCACACTGTCAAGACAATACACCAGACAATTACATTCACGCTCTTTGGTTCTGTCCACCAGTTCAGAAGTTTTGGTGCGAGATATGTGAAGACTTATCAAAGTGTCTGAAATGTAAAATTCCAACCTCCCCTTTAGTATGCTTGTTGGGCAAATTGGATGAGGTCACTACAGAAACTAATACAGTCTACATGGTTTTTACTGCCCTATGCATCGCCAAGAAAACAATCCTCATGAACTGGAAAAATAAATATAATCTTAATTCTAGCCAATATAGAAACCATCTAATAGATCACATTAGTCTCGATACAGCCTCTGCCACCACATTAGATCAATCCATCTGGGCTCCTTTGATCGGCTCCATCACCTAGCGGGGGTAGGGGTTCGTGGTTTGGTCCCGCCTTAGCTATTGTGGTTGATGTGGAGTTGGGACGGGCTTAGGGCACCTGGAGGACCCCTAGAGATGTTATCCCTGGAGGGCTTAACCCGGGGGTTGTGTTCATAACCTGGTTAGTGGCTCTGGTCGCTCTTAGAGGTTGTTCTCCTCGTGGCTGAGTGCAGCGAGGCTGGAGGATGGTTTCAGGCAAGTTTTTGACTGAATTGTTATTGGCACCATGTGTCCCTTAAATCTCACAAGAAAGCTCTGACTCCTGGCTGAAGACATGGAATGCTGTTATTTAAGGTGGGAAATCACAATGTGGGAAACAAAATAAAAACACACACACAACCAGAGAAATGAATAAGAAAGGCACGTGTTAGAGAAATGCCTTGTTTGAGAAAAAAGTTAAATTAACCCACCTACAAACGCACATACACGCAATGAAGAAACAGCTTACATTCATGAACACGTGAAGATTTTCCAGCAAGATTAAAACAGCAAAATTTAACATACACCTGTTGTTAAATGATAAAGTTTATCCACTACTAACAAATAAACTCTCTGGGTTGCAGGACAACAACTTAACTTAAAAAAAAAGACACTGGTCTGACCAACCAGTGATGACACAACAAATTTAGTGGTAAAAAGATTCAAATTGTGACATGTTTTCTGCTGATTGATTAATACAAGTGATTACTGAATGAAAGAAAATTCCTTTTTTGGGCTTTTAAACATGATCTTAAGAATTTTAACACCTGTGTTGTCCTGTCAACTTGGCGGTCATGAGTTGATTATATGGCGAGAAAAAACAAAAAAAGGGGGAGAGAAGGCTGACACAGGGCCTGGTCCCGTTGTTTCTCCCCTCTCTGAATAACACAGCCAACACAACATCATTTTCCTCTTCGTCTGTTTTTGTTTTGTTTTGTTTTTGTTTTGTTTTTTCTCTTTATGCTTGATTACAGGCTCCTTTGTCAACCTGGAAAGCCGAGGCTGACCTGGACTCCTCCTCTACCATCTTTGCTCTCTCCTCTACCATCTTTGATGTGACCCTGACCAAATGCTACAGCAGCTGGACCCACAACAACAACCTGAAAACGTCAACACTGCTGCAGGAAAACGATCTCATGCAGCGGAGACGGAGAGCGTTAAATCCAAGGCCCGTTTCACTACACGGGGGAGATTTCCAGACAGCTTCAGCTGACAGAGCTGTGACGAGACGCCCATTAAGCCTGGAGGAAAAGTGAGGCCGAGCAACACAATGCTGACCTTAACAACTCTGCATTAAAACTGTGCAGGACAGTGACGGACCAACACGGATGATCGGGCAGCAAAAAGGGTGTGCCAGAGACAGGAGGAGTAACTGAGGTCAGGAGGCACCTCAGAATGGACAAAAGCACAAGGAGAAAATAAGCTGAAGGCACAGGTGTCGGGGCTCGGCCAGGAGCTGACCTCTGAGAAGAGCCGAACAGCAGAGCTGTAGAAGGCCGTGGAGCAAAGCAAGGGAAACATCAATGGACTTCAATCTGACGTGTACGGAAAAGACTCAGTAAGAGCTCAAGGCATCAGAGCAGAAACTGAGCATGGCTCAGGAGGAGCTGGCTGATAATCGAACCCATCAGTCAGGCTTGGAGTCCCAGACACAGGACTTGAAATCAGGCCGGAGCTTGCTGGAGCAGGAGGTCGCCAAACCTGACCAGAAGCTCCAACAGCAGGAGCAAGCCCTGAAGGAGCTACAGAAGCAAAAGGGTCAAGTTAAGGAGGAGCGGAACAAGGAGAAGATGCAGGACACTGGAGAAAAGGACTGCCTCAATTGGGGCCAGAACCAGTATGGACAGAACTTTGAGCAGCAGCACCAATGGATGCAAACAGACTGAAATGGAGGAGGGCAGGACCCCAGGGCACGCTTCTGGCCGTGGTTTACCCAGAACACCAGAACAGGAAAGTGATGAACACAAACACACACAAACACAGACATCTACCTGCACTGACTCAGAATGAAGAGAAACACACATATGAACATATGCACTCGTTGATTGAGTGAGAAATGACACACACATGTGCAAAAAATCGAAATGCTGATTCAATTCACTGAGAAGTGATTCACACACACACGCTGATGCAATGAAAAATGCTTTACTAACAAATGCTGCACACATACATCCAAATACGGAGTCGGTTACAACAACAAGAAGCCATTGATTGTTTATTGGTTAAATGCAGTTCATGTCACCCAGAGGGCATTTGTGTAGATTTAGGGGACAAGGTCTAAAGCATTTGGGTAGTGAAAACAATGTCTGTGCGTGATGTCTGTTTATGGCTCAAGGCCTCGACTGAATTGTTTACTGTGCTTCACACAGCCTGATAAGGAGCAGTGGTACAGAGTGAAAATGATGAATTAACGGTGTCAAGTCGTACCTTCAGATCCTGCCTGTTTGGTCCAGTTTGTGTTTTCATGTTTGGTTTCTGTTTTTGTTTGGTGCCAGCAATAAAGCTGAGGTTTTCAGTTACATTTCCGTCTCAGAGTCCTGCACTTGGATCCAAATTCAAATTCAAATTTTATTGGTCACATACACAGTCATACACAGTACGATATGCAGTGAAATGCTTACACAACTGCTCGTGACCTAAAGAAAAAAGAAAAGGCTATGAATAAGATAGGAAATAAATATGAAAATTAAAAAGGGTCAATTTAACTAGAAAGGAATCAAATAAAATAAAATATAAAAATTTAAGTTAAAAATGAAATAACTGTACAACACAAATTAGAATGAAGGGTAAATTTAACTGGGAAAGAATAAGATAAAATATATAAATTAAAGTTGAAAATAAAATAACTGTACAACAAAATACACAATACACAGTATAGAAATATATACGAATGTATGAAGAAATATAAATATATATACAGTGGGGCAAAAAAGTATTTAGTCAGCCACCGATTGTGCAAGTTCCCCCACCTAAAACGATGACAGAGGTCAGTAATTTGCACCAGAGGTACACTTGAAGTAAGAGGTACACTTGCAATTGAAATTGCAGCGAACATGATTGACATGGTAGCACTGAATGCACATGTGCTGTATCAAGCATGCACCGGGACAAAGGAAAGACGGGTGGACTTCCTGGTGGAGCTTGCAAGATATATATATAAACTGCCCTAGAGCTCCCTCTAGTGGCTGCTTTGTGATATGGGTTTGATTACTTTAAGAAACAAACCGACAATAAAATTGTTATTCATTTGTTTATATTACAGTTATGACCATAACATAAAACGTTTTTTCTTATTTTTCAGTGTTAAATACATTTTTAAACTGTGATGCACTTAAATTTAAACATCCAATTTAAACCCTTTTCATGGGCTTTGTTTGACACACAATTGCTTCTTTATTGGGTACAGCATTTTTACGTGCATGTGCACGTAAAATACAAAATAGTGATATCATCTATAAACATGCTGTATATAGGAGGTTTTAAACCTCTTGGCTACCATTCCTTTCTTTTTGCTGTTCTCCACCTGATCATAAAGGACCTTCTTCTTCATTGTTTTACACTTACATCATCTACTTCCACCGAATCACAGTCAGCAGCATGGAGCACGTGTTGGGTGGATGAACCTCTGCCCTGTCTGATTACAGTTTGTACACACACTGCCTCCTGTGGACTCTTATCTTTCTTTAACCTTTAAAGTCTGACAGTTTCTAAAAGAGAGTAAATCTGCTGCTTCAGTTTAAACACTTCACTCATATATTAGCAGCAGGAAGATTAATCATCTAAAGTTCAGTGTGTGACGATTTTGTCTTCTTCTGTTTTATAAACACTACACACGACCGTTAAATGTGCTGATTTCTAACAAAATGTGTTTTTAAATGTTTTAATGTAAATCTTATCCTGGTTTCCTGCATTTAGCTCTTTGTTCTCTGTGACCATCAGAGTGAAGTCAAAATCAGCCTCAGACGGTCTCCTGGTTTATAACTAAAACTGAAGTGAAGCCTAAGAGATGCCATCAGTTTATTTACAACATTTATTTAAACAGGAAGAGATCTGTCAGCGTGACGAGATTAGGCTTAAAACTTTCCTTTTTGCTAAAGCATACAGTTAGGGCTGGACCAGGTGACCCTTAATCCTCCCTTAGGCTACGTTCACACTGCAGGTCTTAATGCTCAATTCCAATTTTTTGATCAAATCCAATTTTTTTGTCTGCTTGTTCATGCTACAAATAAAATGTGACAGCAAACGCGCTCTAGTGTGAACGCTCAAAGCGGCCCCGGCTGACGTGGCTTGAAGCTGGATGGGCGACTCGGGCCCTCCAGCAGACGTGGCACGAAGCTGGACGGGTGACTCGGGCCCTCCAGCTAACAAGACTTGAGGCTGGACGGGCGACTCGGGCCCTCCAGCTAACAAGACTTGAGGCTGGCTGGGTTCTCCCGAACCCCCAGCAGACGAGACCTGACGCTGGACGGGCTCCTCAGGCCCTCCAGCCGATGAGGCTGGACGCTGGCTGGGTTCACCTGAATCCCCAGCTGACAACACTTGAGGCTGGATGGGCTCCTTGGGCCCTCCAGCTGGAGCAGATGCAGGACCAGAGGCAATCGGGACCCCTGGCTGAGGGTGAAGATGAGTGGCTGACTGAGCAGATGACAACGCTAATGAATCCTCCACTAACTGAGCTACTGACTGGGTTATGGACTGTAACAAAGCTTGCAGAATATCCGATTGTGGTAGCGACTGAGTTATGGATAGCGGGGGTGAAGACTGAGCTATGGGTGACTGAACTTGAGGTGAAAGTGGTGGTGGTGGTGGAGTTGGTTATTGGGCGGCTAACGGGGCTACAGGCGGCTGCTGAGCAGGAAACACTGGACACTGAGCTACAGGTTGCTGCTGAGCAGGAAACACTGGACACTGGGCTACAGGCAGCTGCTGAGCAGGAAACACTGGACACTGGGCTACAGGCAGCTGCTGAGCAGGAAACACTGGACACTGGGCTACAGGCGGCTGCTGAGCAGGAAACACTGGAGACTGAGCTGAGGGTGGCTGCTGATCAGAAAACACTGGAGACTGAGCTGAGGGTGGCTGCTGATCAGAAAACACTGGAGACTGAGCTGAGGGTGGCTGCTGATCAGAAAACACTGGAGACTGAGCTGAGGGTGGCTGCTGATCAGCTAGCTGAGCTGAGGGTGGCTGCTGATCAGCTAACTGAGCTGAAGGTGTGGAAATGAAAACTGCACCAGTCCGTACTACAGGAGAGAATGGAAGTGTGGTTGGGTGATGACGGTGAGGGTTGCATTTGTTCTTCAAGGATGGATCAAACAATTTGGCGATAAACCTTGGCAAAAAATGCTGCTGTCGTTGAGAGTACCAAGTGGCGAGGGCCTCCAGGAGAACTACTGAATCCTCTTTCCCTGGGCCGCCCATGCCAAACAGTTCAAAACTTAGCCTCACTCTTAGAGCTGTTATTATTTGTTTGAGTCCATTTATATTTAGAAAACTGACAGTGGAGGCAGTGGATGACAAAAAATTATCAAAAAATACTACCTCCAGCTGCCTCTTGTAGGGGCTCGCGGCGTGGACTACCCTCCAACAGTAATCCCAAAGGAGCGCGAGATTCTCTCCCTCAGAGGCGAAGTGTGAGTCCGCTGGATCCATTACTGGTCGCGTCGTTCTATCAGGGCTCTGTGTGCGGGGAGGTGGAGATGTGGATCCAAGTGCAGGACTCTGAGACGGAAATATAACTGAAAACCTTTATTGCTTTATTGCTTTTTAGTTTTATTTTGTTGTATTTATCTGCGACACCTTAAAGGCCGGTCCATGAAAATGTTGTCGGGCATAAACCGGTCCGTGGCGCAAAAAAGGTTGGAGACCGCTGGTTTATGACACCAACTGTCTGCCATCTATAATCTGGTTCTGAGATCCCTTCCCAAATAAATGTAAATAAATATAAATAAATGCAAATAAATGTAAATGAGACGTTGAGTCTCAATGGGAATACAGTTGTCCTTCGCTATAATGCAGTTCCCCTTTCGCTGCCTCGCTGTTTGGCTGATTTTTTTTTTTTGTGTGTGTGTGCGTGTGTGTGTGTGTGCAACTTTGCATGCTTTTATTTTTTTTTACAGCACATTGTGTTCTGCATCCTGATTGGCTGTAGAGCATTGTCAATCAATCTCCTCCGTGCCGTGTCTCCTGTTCAGTACAGAATGCTTTCAGCTTGTCAAATTTACATAAATCTTCGATCGCTAGCAGTGTGACTCTGAAGTGCTGTACTGTATGTTTCCTCCCCAATAAAAACAATGTCTCCTGATTACGGTAGCTTTAATGTTCTGACAAGCCATCAAGTGTTGCGACTTCATAGCTTAATAAAGTCATACTAAAACTTCTGACAGATTTTTGAGTGCTGTTTACTATATAAAATCAGTTAGCGGTCAGTAAGCACAACCAGAATTCATACTTTTAATTTGAGAAAAAATAAAAGGATTTTAAGTGCGTCTTATAGTCCAAAAAACATGTAACACGACTGTAGGGCACCATTAATAGTAATTATTATTACTATTCAATTATAATAATTAATAATAAGAATTTGTTAGTTCGATCTTTATTATTTATAGGAAAACATTTATATTTTTATTTCTCTAACTAATGTTTGGACTTGAAAACAGGGTTTGATATTAATAATGGATTGCATTTATATAGTGCTTTTTGAGACCCTCAAAGCACTTTACAATTCCACTATTCATTCACACACTGGTGATGGCAGCTACAGTTGTAGCCACAGATGCCCTGGGGCAGACTGACAGAAGCAAGGCTGCCATATCGCGCCATCGGCCCCTGTGGCCATCACCAGTAGGCAACGGGTGAAGTGTTTTGGATAAGGACACAACGACCGAGACTGTCCGAGCCGGGGCTCAAACCAGCAACCTTCCGATTTCAAGACGAAGGGCCAACTCATGAGCCACAATCGCCCCTAAAATTATATTTGGTTTCATTCTATAATACTGGACTTATTTTTCTACAAAGGTTTGAACTTTGAGAGTGTTTAAACAAGAGAGAAAAGTGTGAAAATGTTAATGCCTGTCTGAGAACAGTGTATAAAGTGTGTAGTGATGGGTTTCACAGCCTTAAATCATCTATAATAATTGTAAAAAATAAAGCTGACTTTGTGGACTTTGCGGGTTAATTTTGGACTAACTTCCGCGATAAACAAACAACAAACAACACTTTACCAGTATGGATAAAGGTTAAATTAAAAAGTACTTTAACTTGAAGAGTATTTAACCTTTGGAATAATCTCTTACAGACATATGTTCATAAGATTTATTTTTTTTAAAGAAATAATTGTCTGAATCTTACATACAGATATAACAGAGTAGCTTTAGTGTTTTGAGTATGAGTACTTGAGTATGAACATATACAAAATGCAGCAAGATATTTGTAAAAAAAACAAAAAAAACAAACAGTTTTATTGATTATAAAATGAGTTATATCGGATTCATATCAGCATTGGCAGATATCCAAAGTTTTGATATCAGTATCTGACATTAAAAAGTGGTGTGCCATCTCTAGAACATAATATATGAGAGAAAGCATGTCACCAAATCTGGCAGACTGTGTGGAGGTTCATGAATGAACCCAAAGCAGAAGTTTGGAAATCAAAGCTTAATGTAATAAGTAATGTAGTAAGAGTGAGACATTTATTTAGGCTGAAAGGGATACTTAGTTTCCCTGAGGAAACTAAGGCAAAACTGACTGGGAAAACTAAACTAACAGTAAACATATGTATACCTGAACATAATGCACGAAGAACAGAAACATGAAAAACTGAGCAGACGTCCTGACAATGAAAAGATTAATACAGAAGAGAGTAATTAGGAAGAGTGAAAACATCTGGGAAAACAGCTTTGATGAACAGACATAAAGACCCAGAGAAAGAAACACTAAACACAGTACTGTCAAAGTAGAAGAGGAAACAACTTGTCACAGAAGCTGGGAGGGAGGAATGCTCAGGGAAACTAGATGTACACAACAGGAGGAGACCTTAATAGAAGAAATGTGGAAACAGTTAAGGGAAAAACCACAACTAACCCAAATAATAGAAAACTAAAACATTCCAACACAAAGAAATCAGAAAAACACCATAAACTCAAAATGCTGGATCAAATGACAAAGAACTACGAAATAGCAGGCCTCTCATTATCAGACACTCAGTCTCTGCATGCTGCATTTGCTTTCACTTTTTATTGAGATTAAACAGATAACAGTCCAGACGGAACTCTAATTAGTCCACCCTTCATTTCCCAACATCTGTTCTCTAAATCTCACACGAGCATTGTTAAACAGAGAGCCAAACAGAGAGCCCCACTTGAAAACTGGTCCCAGAGTCTTTGACACAGGGTTTTCATTTTTTTGGTCTTTTTTTCTCTAGTTTTGTACTTTCGATCACCCTTTGAATATGGCTTTATATTTTGTTTTGATTTTCTATTTTCTGTTATTTCTTAACATTTTTGTGTCTTTATTTTCTTATTCCTTATGCAAGTTCGTTTCATTGTATTACTTCCCTTTAGCTCGGTGCTCCTGTTTCAATGTTATTTAAGTTTATTCTGTTTTTGTTTGTTCATGACTTAATTTTAGTTTTAAACTGGGATTTATTGTCTTATTGTTTCTTCAAATCTAACTTTTTCCTTATTCCTTATTTACAGCCTGTAAGATTTTCTGTTATCTTTAAATAAAAAATACTGCTGGTGACCATTACTACCCATCTGCCTCCTGGTAGACAATCTTAGGTGACATTCTTCTCGAGTCATAATGATCATTTTTTTTAGAAAATGTGACCTCTGACCTTGATCTTGAATCTCGGCCATGATGTATGGCCTCACATCTGTCCATGCTGCTGGATATCTTGACATCTGTCTAGATTCTGTTCATCAATAAATCATATTCATTCTTTCTAATGACCTCTCCTTGTTTAAAGGTATTTAAATTCAAATCGATTCGATCCACTATTGGATTCAATTTGAATCGGGGAAATTTTGCCTCAGATTATAATTCTAAACACTTATCAGTACATATCCATATTTGTATATCTATAAAGAGGAAGCTGACACTTGTGAGACTTTATCAAAGGTGTAGGTGTCACAGCAGATGCCTTTGTGTCAAAGTAACTGAGGATAAATCACAGAAAAACATGAAGGAGATTTTCCAGGCCTGGATTTTGTCACGGTTCTGGATCAGTTTGACCCAGCTCTTTCTGTTTCTTAAATTTTGGTGTTGTTCTGAGTTATGATTTATGTTCTGATTATTTAGTGATACTGTTTTGATTATTGTTATTATTGCAGATTTAGTTTAGTGTCAAGTCTGCGTCTTTCTGATTTGTTTCATGTCTCCTGTTTTTTTTTGATAGTCCCAGTCTGTGGTCAGTGTGTTCAGTTCTACTGCTCCCCTGTCTCGTTAGTCTAATTTCTCCCAGCTGTCTCCCTCCTGTTTTCCATTCCCTGATTACGTCCCTGTGTATATTAGCCCTGTGTTTGCCCTTGCTCAGTGTCAAGTCGTACCCTCAGATCCTGCCTGTGCGTTCCACTTTGTGTTTTCATGTTTGGTTTCTGTTTTTGTTTGGTGCCAGCAATAAAGCTGAGGTTTTCAGTTACATTTCCGTCTCAGTGTCCTGCACTTGGATCCAAATTCAAATTCAAATTCAATTCAAATTCAATTTTATTTGTCACATACACAGTCATACACAGTACGATATGCAGTGAAATGCTTACACAACTGCTTGTGACCTAAAGAAAAAAAGAAAAAGGCTAAGATGGGAAATAAATATGAAAATTAAAAAGGGTCAATTTAACTAGAAAGGAATCAAATAAAATATAAAAATTTAAGTTAAAAATGAAATAACTGTACAACACAAATTAGAATGAAGGGTAAATTTAACTGGGAAAGAATAAGATAAAATATATAAGTTAAAGTTGAAAATAAAATAACTGTACAACAAAATACACAATACACAGTATAGAAATATATAAGAATGTATGAAGAAATATAACAATAACATAACATAACAATAACAGCAGCTGTACGAGTATTAAATGGAAATGAAGAAATATAATGTCCAGTGTTGTTGGATCCACATCTCAACCTATAGCAGATAACCTTGAAATATTTTGCAGTAGAACAAAAACTGAAGAACACCACAAATCAAAATATGAACATTACCTGATGCTGCTAAAGTGAAGAGGAGCAAAGGTTACAGCTAAGGATTTAGCAATTCTGCATTTTTAAAAGTTTAAATTTTTTCAGTATTGAACACCAGAAATGCGGCTTTCTTGTTGGAAGTCATTTAAGTAAAAAACAAAACACAGCGGCCGACAGCGCTGTAAGCAACAATAGACTGGTAGGTAATGAGCAAGTGAATGGGAAACACTGAGAGAGAGTTGTGCATGAAGTGTGGTTTTATAGTGGTGGAGGTAAAACAGCAAGTAAGAGACGTAATTAATGAAGATGTTTATGTCAAGCGTAGTTTGGATCTTCTTTTGCTGCTGGTTCAGTCAATTTTGTTTGGAGAGATAAAACCTGCAGCTTAAGAATCTAGCGCAAAAAAGAAAACTAACTTTTGGGTCCCAGGCCAAGAAAATGGGGGTGAGAACTAAAACGGAAATCTAAATTGGGAAACCCTAAAACATGAAAACTGTAACAAGAACATGGCCTGAACAGGAATGTGAAAATCTATGTGAGACAACAGAATATGAGCAGGTGCTTGAGGGGAAAAACCTGATACATGAAAAGCCAAACCTCAAAGAAACAAATAACCAGACAAACAAACAACCCAACCTTTAGAGAATTGTGGATCAATATGGTTGTCATTGTGCAAGGTGATTAGCTCTTTAGCAAGAGTGCTCACCTGTTTTCTTCACACTGGTTCATTAAAAGGAGCTTGCAAAGAAAAGCGTCTGGACTTTAAGTTGCTTGAAGACGTTTCACCTCTCATCCGAAAAGCTTCTTCAGTTCTAAGCTTCTGTTGGGGGTATTCTGGCCAATTCCACCTTTGGTCAGGCTTTTCAGGCAGGGACTCTCCATGTGCCTCCTGACCAGCTTCTACCTGGTGGAGAACACCGTGGAGCCCAGCCCTGTCTTTGTGGCTGATGAAGTGTTCCCACTGTGGCAGCAACTCATGAGGCCTTTCCCAGGACGCCTCCTCCCATTAGAGAAGAGGATCTTCAACTATCACCTTTCCAGAGCCCAGCTGATAGTGGAGGGTGCCTTCGGTATCCTCTCCTCACAGTGGAGGTTGTATCGGCGCTCCATGGAGCTGCTTCCTGAAATTGCGGAGAAGTGTGTGAAGGCAACGTGTGTTCTCCACAATTTTCTGCGCTGTTTGGATGAGAGAGGGGCACCTGCTGTGAGGGGTGTGGCACCTGCTGTGGTGGAGCCGTTGCAAGGCCTGGGTCATGTAGCAGCAACAAACTCCTCCAGAGAGGCTGTCCTGGTGAGGGAGAAGTTCATGTCCCACTTCTCGGCAAAGGGAGCTGTGTCTTGGCAGCCAAAAAGAATAGCCTGTTTGAAGTCCGAGTGACTTCCTCACAATGGCTCTGCGCCACCCACAAACCTCTAAAGAGCGTTCCTGCCTTTTTTAAATTTTCTTAATAAATGGAGCTTGCCTCCAAAATAAACTAACCTCTCTTTATGCTCTTAAATAATTGGTCTTCACTATGTTCCTATGGGTGCAAATGTTTGGGCAACCTTGTTAATAGTCATTATTTTCCTCTATAAATCATTGGTTGTTACAATAAAAAATGTCAGTTAAATATATCATATAGGAGACACACATATTGATATTGTCACGGCGAGTGAGGAGAGCCGTGCGAAAATAATGAGGATCCAAGCGCAGGCAGTCGTGCGGGTGTGAAGGTGGTTTATTGAACATGAAATAAATAGGGACAAACAGCAAACGGAGGTCGAACTAAACTAGACTGGAGAACAACTAAACTACAGAGCACAAACCTGAATGAGAACGAGCAGAGGAGAATGACGATGGACAGCAGGGAGAACACACGGGTGAGACATGGTAGATACACAGACGGACCAGCAACTACAATGACGGAGGACACGACTTAAATACACACAGAGAAACACGGGAATTACACACAGGTGGTGGACACAGCTGGGAACAATCAGTAAGACAAGACAGAGGTAAAACTGAACACACTCACATGAGACGCAGACCTTCACAATAAAACATCACACGCAGGCTCGACATCGAGAGACAGACAGGAAATGACATATGAAACTAAACCCGCATCTTAAACCCAAATACACAGAAACATGGAACTCTAATAATAAACATCATTAACACAACAAGAGAACAAGAGAACAATCCCTGATGCAAACTTAAACCAAAACATAATAAACTCAAAATACTGGGTCCAACGGACCCAGAACCGTGACAGATATACAGTAAATATTGATTTCATTTCTTTTTTTGTGGTGCCAAATTTATGCACTTGCCTGATTTTATTTAAACAATTCTTGCACACTTTCTGTAAATCCAATAAACTTAATTTCACTTCTCAAATATCACTGTGTGTGTCTGTTGTTCAGTTTCTATGCCATATGTTAAAACAAGATCTAGAGTGTGATTAACACTTAACGTAAACCACTAACAGAGATTTGCTGCGTTAATGCTGTTATGGCATTAACGTCATTTTAAAGAGATTAACACTGACAGCACTAATTCATACATGTTTGTAACAGTTTTACTTTGTGTTCATGAACATCCTGAAGACTGTAGTTCAGAGTCACTGTCAGGCAGCACAGGAAAGTTCATTTCTGTGTGTTTTCAGATGATTTGACCCACAGTTCTGCTGTGAGGTTTAAAGATGATGATCAGCATGTTCTTCACTTTTGGTGTCAACACAGAGTTTGGATCAGCAGCAGGAGACTCAGAGTTCAGCTCTTGACCCCTGACCCCTCTGAGATATTTCATATCCTCCCTGGTGAATTTGATGTGTTGGTCCACAAAGTTCATGTGATCAGTGGTACATCCTGAGATTTGACTTTCACCCAGGTGTCATCCACATACCTGAACTAATAACTTGGTGATGGTCCAGGGTTGGATAACAAAGCTCTTTTTTCCATGTTGGGGAAACCTGCAGTCAGCTGAGACTGAAGAAGTCACTTGGATGAGACCAGATGAACAGAACCTTTTATCGTTTTTGACTCTGCTTGTTGTTTTTTGGGGGATTCTTTTGATGTTTTTTTAGATGAGAAAAAAAACACTAACAGCAGCAACAAGAAGAGCAGGTAAAGCTTGCAGTGCAATAGATTCATCCTTCTCCCCTTCACCCTTCCTGCCATTTTCTGTTTTAACTTCAGGTTTCTTCCTTTCATCCTTCATCCCTTCTTCCTTATTTCCCTCATCCTTCTCTCCTTCTTCCTTCTTCCCTTCTTCCTTCTTCACTTCATGCTTCTGCCCTTCTTCCTTCTTTCCCTCATCCTTCTTCCCTTCTTCATCCTTACCTCCATCATCTGTGTGTCCTCCTGTCTGACCTGCAGGTGAGAAACAGGTGTGAGGTGTCAGCTGTCAGGTAGGTGATGAGTGAAGAACAGAACAGAATCCATTTCCTCTTCAAACTGCTGTCAGACATTATCCACTCTGATCACATCACTCAGACCAGCTGCTTTCTACAAAGTCTCATCAACAACATCTTTACAAACAAACATCAACAACCAGGAAGCAGCTTCACCTCTGATCACACACACACTCAACTCTACTCACTCACCTGGAGGAACAACATGAAGGTGGATGATGATTATGAGCTCCCGAGAGCGTGTTTCTTTCATGAACACACGACACTCGTATGTTGCAGTGCAGTGTTGGGGAGTAACGGAATACATGTACCGCCGTTACGTATTTAAAATACAAAATATGAGTAACTGTATTCCGTTACAGTTACCGTTTAAAAAGGTGGTATTCAGAATACAGTTACTTTGTTGAAATAAATGGATTACACTGCGGTACTTTCCTGTTTCATGTTGTCGCGGGTCAGGACTGTTTGGGTTTTGTTTGACAGCTACGTTCTGTTGTTCCAGGCGGCAGCGTTACGGTTGCCATGGTTACAGGGCGACGCGCTCTCTCTCTCTCTCTGAGACTGTGTGTTTCCTGGGTGACCGTGTTGCAGGGAGAATGGACTGCCATACACGTTATGGGTCTGTGAGCGCGAGGAGGGAGAAAAAGGGGAGTGGAAAGGTACGAGTTGTCATCGAGGAAAAACGGGAGCTGGAAGCATGTAAATATAATAATAACCACTTCAGCCAAGAAGAGTGCCTGACGAGCCCAGTTGTAAGTAAGCTATTAAGACTCGACTGTACACCGTGTTCGTGTTTTCCTCCGAAAACAATAAGTTCCGTTGGAGCAGCCTTTCAACGCCTCTCTCTGTCTCTCGCAAGAAAAGTTGACCCATACAACAAAGTAAAGCTAGTTTTCAGCTACAAGCCGACAGGGACCCCGCCGTATTAGTCAGAGGTCCCTTTAGTACAGTTCGGAGTCGCAGACCTTCAGTAATAGTAATAAATCACACAGCAATAGTACATTCACGTTGTTGTAAAAAGCACGATAATATATTAAGTAATCCAAAGTATTCAGAATACGTTACTGTCATTGAGTAACGTAACGTAATACGTTACAGAATACATTTTGGGGCATGTATTCTGTATTCTGTAATGGAATACATTTTAAAAGTAACCTTCCCAACACTGTTCCAGTGTCATTAATCGTCACATCCTTCAGAATCAAAGACACGTCTCCATCCTTCATCTGTCTGTCCTGCAGATCCACCCGGTTCTTAAAAGATGGATTCTGACCTTGTGGAACAAATTGCCCCTCCTGGTACAAGTAGACATAGCCTGATGTCAAGTGACCTTTGCTCCAATGTATAAATTTGGTGTTGTTGTTTGGCGCTCGACATGTCAGAGTGATGTCCTGTCCAGACTCAGCTGTGATGTTTTTCTGGTCTGAAAGAGGAAACAGCACAGAGCAGAGAGGTTAAAGGTCAAAGTACAACTATGATCAGAATGATTGACTTTAAATATTTTGTTTTTTTCCTTTGACATTTGAGTTTTTAGTCATGTTTAATGAACCTCGGTACATCCAGCAGGTCACCAGTGACCCACTGAGGGGGAATTTTAGCCTCATACTAAACATGCAACGTGTCAGAGACTACAAGATGTTAGCTTCCACAGAACAACAACATGTGCCGATAATAAGTGAACATAATGTGTGAGAGAAAGCAGCCTCTCATTATAAGACACTGGGAGACTCTTGGGGCAGATCTACACATATGCATGTGTTACTTGTGGTTAAAATGATTCAAATTCAAATTCGGTAAGTATACATGTTTCATCTAAATATAATCTATAACTTAATTTATTTCTGTAGCCCACATCATTAAACATTTCAGTCACATAAAACATGAATTTTGATTTGATGTTGTCTTGAATCGCTGTGTGGCAGGCAGGAGTTGGACCCAAAATGCAGGCGCTCAGACTCAAGGGATTAACTCAAAAAACTCAGCTTTATTTGCTGACAGGGAAAAAGCATACAAAGTTTAGTAACTTCAGGCCACTGCAACAAGCCCAGGTACAGTTTACCGACGGATGGTTACAGGACCTTGAAATGCACCGGACTGAGGCAATATTCCCTCAGGATGACCAAGCATCGTGTGCCAGTGATTTAGAAAAACTCACCTGAGGAATCCTGCTTGACAACGCCACATTCTTATGGAAAATTTCAAAATTAGCTGCAACACACCTTGTGAGCTGGATTTGAAGTGGGTTTAATAAACACTTTACAATTTGAATGGAAACATGCCAACACAAGGATCATCTCGGAAATTTCGGCCACCACCCTTATATCTTACAGTGGGGCAAAAAAGTATTTAGTTAGCCACCGATTGTGCAAGTTCCCCCACTTAAAATGATGACAGAGGTCAGTAATATGCACCAGAGGTACACTTCAACTGTGAGAAACAGAATGTGAAAAAAAAATCCATGAATTCACATGGTAGGATTTGTAAAGAATTTATTCGTAAATCAGGGTGGAAAATAAGTATTTGGTCACCTCAAACACGGAAAATCTCTGGCTCTCACAGACCTGTAACATCTTCTGTAAGAAGCTTTTCTGTCCCCCACTCGTTACCTGTATGAATGGCACCTGTTTGAACTCATCATCTGTATAAAAGACACCTATCCACAGCCACAAACAGTCAGACTCCAAACTACCGCCATGGCCAAGACCAAAGAGCTTTCGAAGGACACCAGGAAAAGTATTGTAGACCTGCAGCAGACTGGGAAGAGTGAATCTACAATAGGCAAGCAGCTTGGTGTGAAAAAATCAACTGTGGGAGCAATCATCAGAAAATGGAAGACATACAAGACCACTGATAATCTCCCTCGATCTTGGGCTCCACGCAAGATCTCATCCCGTGGGGTCACAATGATCATGAGAACGGTGAGCAAAGATCCCAGAACCACACGGGGTGAATGACCTGCAGAGAGCTGGGAGCAAAGGTAAGTAACAAAGGTCACCATCAGTAACACACTACAACGGCAGGGAATCAAATCCCGCAGTGCCAGACGTGTTCCGCTGCTGAAGCCAGTGCATGTCCAGGCCCGTCTGAAGTTTGCCAGAGAGCACATGGATGATACAGCAGAGGATTGGGAGAATGTCATGTGGTCAGATGAAACCAAAGTAGAACTTTTTGGTATAAACTCAACTCGTCGTATTTGGAGGAAGAAGAATACTGAGTCGCATCCCAAGAACACCATACCTACTGTGAAGCATGGGGGTGGAAACATCATGCTATGGGGCTGTTATTCTGCCAAGGGGACAGGACGACTGATCCGTGTTAAGGACAGAATGAATGGGGCCATGTATCGTGAGATTTTGAGCCAAAACCTCCTTCCATCAGTGAGAACTTTGAAGATGAAACGAGGCTGGGTCTTCCAACATGACAATGATCCAAAACACACCGCCTGGGCAACAAAGGAGTGGCTCCCTAAGAAGCATTTGAAAGTCCTGGAGTGGCCTAGCCAGTCTCCAGACAACAACCCCATAGAAAATCTGTGGCGGGAGTTGAAAGTCCGTGTTGCTCGGCGACAGCCCCAAAACATCACTGCTCTCGAGAAGATCTGCATGGAGGAATGGGCCAAAATACCAGCTACTGTGTGTGCAAACCTGGTAAAGACCTATAGTAAACTTTTGACCTCTGTTATTGCCAACAAAGATGTTATGGTTCAAAATATTGGGGATGGAGACAAGAGAAACACCACAATAACAACACTGGTCCGGCCGGGTCAAGTCAAACGATGATTTTAATGGTCACACACGTGGGAGATGGAAACTGTATGCAGACAGCCTCAGATCTCATCACAAAAAACACATCTCCATAGTTTTGTAAAAATCAGGGTATTAGAACGCCCCTTCATGCGTAATGACAGGTGTTATACAATCAATGTTGACAGTTTTATTTAACACAGAAAAATAACATTGTCTCCTTCCCGAGGGCAGACGCTGACTGCCCCCCATCTCCTGGAGCCATCCGTCCCCTGCAGAGACACAACATTGCAACTACAAGGACTTCCACATTGATTAAGACGATCAGTGTGTATTGCTCTAAAACAAGTGTATAATACTAAATGAATAATGCTTGGTCAGCTACCACCAAAGTATTGAGTTGTATTTTTGTCATTGACCAAATACTTATTTTCCACCCTGATTTACGAATAAATTCTTAACAAATCCTACCATGTGGATTCATGGATTTTTTTTTTGTTTTTTCACATTCTGTCTCTCACAGTTGAAGTGTACCTCTGGTGCAAATTACTGACCTCTGTCATCATTTTAGGGGGGGGAACTTGCACAATCGGTGGCTGACTAAATACTTTTTTGCCCCACTGTATATTTTAGTTCTCCTGAGCCAAGTAAGACAGGTCAGGGTGAAGAAGTGACAGCCAAAGAAAAGCTTACCACAAATCCTAGGGGAGCTAGGATGGTAATGAGGTGCTTGAAATGTTGTAGGTGGCTGAGTTTATACTGCTACCATTGAGACTGATCGGGACTCCGTCTTTGTGGATCTATGGAAGTCCATATATACAGGGTGTAGCATCCCCTGGGTAAAGGTGGTGATGTGCAGGGGGGGTCAGTGGTTTTTCCCTTTCAAGTTCTTGTAGGCAACTGATGACTTTCTTTTTGTAGTTGCTTCTGGGGTTTCACCTTGAAGCTTCATAGGTATTGTTGTCACTGAGGAGTTTAGTCATTTTTATTTGCTCTGCTTCTTTTTGTCAGGGATAAAATACAAATATATACTTTTTGTGTCCCAGCTGAGTAACAGGAGGACAAGAGTCTGGTGGTGCAGCAGAGGAACAATTTCAGCCATTTGGACTCAGCTCAGCCACTAAAGAGGAAACAATGACTCCAACACAAAAGGTGAGAAGAACATCACAGTTACACAGTTATTGAAACTGTGTGTACAGCTGGTTGGTTTTTAAAAGCCTGTTAACAGCAGCTTTATTTTTTCCATCCTGGGCTCCTCCATATATACAGAATCTACATTCACAACTAGAGCTGGGCGATAGAACGATAACGATATGTATCGCAATATAACTTTTACTCGATAGAGAAATTAAACTATCGCGATAGACCTCGCCAATCACAGACGCAGCGTCACGTCGCGTGACTTGTTACGTACAGCACAAGTGCCAAGCCGCACGTGTGTTCGTTTGGGAAGCAGCCAGCGGGTAATGGAGGAAATGAGTGTGCCGACTAGAAAAATCAACCGAGCGTGACCGAAGAGAAAACAGACGATGGTTCCAATGCCGGAGAGATTGTCGAACGGAAGAGCCATAGAAGTTCCGTAGTGTGAAGGTATTTCGGCTATTTCAAGTCTGACAAAAAACAGAGTAGCGTGCACTGTAAATTGTGCCGAAAGCAAGTCTGGAAATACAATAAACTGGTGCATGCGTCACACTGTGTGCCACGTTATTGTTTCGGTGAAATGAATTTCTACAATACTGTTACTGTTAATTCTACTCTCTGCAGTGTTTAAATGCTTACATATACACACAGTTACTGTCCGTCCACACATACGACTCGGTTCTGCTTCTATGCCGCAGCTTTGTTTACTTTTTCCCACCGAGGCTTCTAGACTTCTGATTGGCCAACATTTCTGCACGGTTAGGAATCTAGCGCCACCTGCTGCTTTGGCATGTTCATAGCAGCGTTTTCCTTCATTTCTGCCTTTATGTGTGGACGGGATTATTTTTTAAAACGAAAACGGAAAATCTCCGTTTTCAAAAATACCCGTGTACGTGTGGACGTAGCCTCAGTCTCTGACTGGAAGCGCTAATTTGTCATTTGGCTTTTGTCAGACTAAAGTAACTGTTAAAACTGTTTGAAAAGCTAAGCTATACAACAAGGAGAGATTGAGAATTTCCTTTTAGTTCTCAGTTTATTTGATATTGACAAAAGTTAGTCAGTTTTGTCTGTTCTTCTGTAAAACAAACTAAGATTTATTTTTAGAATTAATATTTTGTTTCTAAGTGGAATTGACAATTTAGTCTGTTTCGTTTGTTCTATTTTGAAACTTAAACGCTTTAGCGGCTGCCTTTTGTGTAGTTTGCAATATTTGCCTTTATTTATCTGAAAAAGTCTCATGTTCCTTAAGTACATCTACCCTGTTGAACTTATTATGGGAAATAAATATTTAAATAAAAACAAGCTGCTGATTATTTCACATTTTACTTGTGAGCAACGGCACATTTAAATCTTACAAATATAGTTATTTGGCTTATATCGTGATAGATATCGTTATCGCCTGAAATGAAAAAAACATATCGTGATATGAAAAAATCTCATATCGCCCAGCTCTATTCACAACCAAAAACCACACAAGTTACAAGAAAATACAAAGATCATATTTTCTCTACACACATTGAAACAACAATATCATCAGTTGAACTCAAATTTTTTTCTGAAGTAAAAGAGTTTCTTTGATGATCAATATTTCTTCAATAATGTCATTTTCATTACAACTCTCATTGTAGCACATCATTGTAATGTGATACTGTCACCAGAAGGTGGTGGTAACACACCTACAATGTGTTTTTGTTTACATGTCTGATTCCACCAATGGAGGGAGTTTCAGTTTGTTCCACGACTGCATTTCACTCACTGCCTCTGTTTGTATCTCTGTCACTGCAGGACCAATATGGAGCGAGAAGTCAGCGCTCTCAGGAGGCCGACAAACCTCACAGAAGAAAGGGAGAGAAAACCTACAGCTGTGATGAGTGTGGGAAGGATTTTACCCGGGCTGGAAATTTAAAAAAACACCAAGTCATCCACAGTGGAGTTAAAGCGTACAGCTGTGACTTGTGTGGGAAGGATTTTACCCAGGCTGAAAATTAAAAAAAACACCAACTCATCCACAGTGGAGCTAAAGCTTACAGCTGTGAGTTGTGTGGAAAGTCTTTTACCCAGGCTGATAATTTGAAAAAACACCAACTCATCCACAGTGGAGTTAAAGCGTACAGTTGTGACTTGTGTGGGAAGGATTTTACTTGGGCTCAAAGCCTAAAAACTCACCAACTCATCCACAGTGGAGTTAAACCTTACAGCTGTGAGTTATGTGGAAAGTCTTTTACCCAGGCTCAAAACTTAAAAACACACCAACTCATCCACAGTGGAGTTAAAGCGTACAGTTGTGACTTGTGCGGAAAGTCTTTTACCCTGGCTCAAAACTTAAAAACACACCAAGTCATCCACAGTGGAGTTAAACCTTACACCTGTGACTTGTGTGGAAAGTCTTTTACCCAGGCTGGACACTTAAAAACACACCAACTCATCCACAGTGAATTTAAACCTTACAGCTGTGAGTTTTGTGAAAAGTCTTTTACCCTGGCTAAAAGCCTAAAAACACACCAACTCCTCCACAGTGGAGTTAAACCTTACAGCTGTGAGTTGTGTGGAAAGTCTTATACCCTGGCTCATAGCCTAAAAACACACCAAGTCATCCACAGTGGAGTTAAACCTTACACCTGTGACTTGTGTGGAAAGTCTTTTACCCAGGCTGGACACTTAAAAACACACCAACTCATCCACAGTGGATTTAAACCTTACAGCTGTGAGTTTTGTGAAAAGTCTTTTAGCTTGGCTCAAAGCCTAAAAACACACCAACTCTTCCACAGTGGAGTTAAACCTTACAGCTGTGAGTTGTGTGGAACGTCTTTTACCATGGCTCAAAGCCTAAAAAAACACCAAGTCATCCACAGTGGAGTCAAAGCGTACAGATGTAACTTCTGTGGAAAGTCTTTTACCCAGGCTGGAGACTTAAAAACACACCAAGTCATCCACAGTGGAGTTAAAGCGTACAACTGTGACCTGTGTGGAAAGTCTTTTACCCAGGCTGGAAGCTTAAAAACACACCAAGTCATCCACAGTGGATTTAAAGCGTACAACTGTGACCTGTGTGGAAAGTCTTTTACCCAGGCTGGAAACTTAAAAACACACCAACTCATCCACAGTGGATTTAAACCTTACAGCTGTGAGTTGTGTGGGAAGTCTTTTACCCGGGCTGGAAGCTTAAAAACACACCAACTCATCCACAGTGGAGTTAAAGCCTACAGCTGTGACTTGTGTGGAAAGTCTTTTAAATTTCCATATCAGCTGAAAAAACACCAACAGATCCACACCAGAAAGTAACTCTACAAGTGCAGTTACTGTGAGGATGTATTTAGTTTTTTTATCTTGTAATTTTAACCTGATTGTTTGGAACAAGTCTGATCAGTAAACTTATGGAGTTATACTGAATGAACTGTTTGGAAAAATGAAGACTAATTTTCTCTCAGTAAGCTGAGTGTTGTAATGTAAACAGTAAAATGTAATTGGACGTTGGCAGAGATGCTCTTTGTTTCAGGCGATGTTCAGGATAAAAACGTTGAAGGAATTCCCTGACTTACAATGTCTTTGTTTAGAAGTGGAGCAAAGCACATGGATCCATTTCTCAACCCTGTCGTCACTGTGGTGTAGGGAAAGCATTTTTCTGTGATCTTTTTAGAAGAACTTCCAATCATCAACGGGACCTAAAATCACATCAACGTAGTCACACTGGAGACAAAATGAACTACTGCAAAGAATGTGGGAGAGGCTTCCACACACCAAGTACATTAAAAATACATGAACTCTTCCACAGTGGGGTCAAAAAGCACATCTGTGACCAGTGTGGGTCATCCTTCACCACTGGACGTGAGCTCAATGCAAAAGCATAAGGGAATCCACCGTAAGAAAAGCTTCTCACAATCAGGTCATCGTAACAAACATGAACGTACACACATGGAAGTGAACTTCAGCTGTGACCAGTGTGACAAGAGCTTCAGGAATCTCAGTTCATACTCCGAACACAAACGATCCCACGCTGTAAATAAACTGTTTCACTGTTACCAATGTGCAAAAACATTCACTTCATTATCTGCTCTGTGCAAACATCAGCCTGATCATGCAGGACTGAAATCACTGGATCACAATGAATCTGAAGAGAGAGAGAAAGATCCTCTTCTGGTTTCAGGCTCAGACTTAAAAACCTTGAGATCAGGCTCCACAGAGTTCAGATGGAATCTCCTGTAAAGAGTGTCAGCTGATGCCACACTTGGATCTGATGAGGTAGCTCTGATTTCTGGACCTGCAGTGAATAATCCTGAATGTTACATTTAGGAAGCTGCATGTATAGATATGCATATCAAGTTTATTATTTTTCCTTTTAGGGATTTTAATTCTCTAAAATGTTATCCCTGTTACATTTTAATCTTTGTTTCCTTAGGACACAGTAGTGTTTAGTAGTTGTATTCATTTTATGTGTTACCTCAGTTAAATTTCAATCCTTCCTTCATATTTAATCTTTTGCTGTTGTAAAATCTTCTCTTAAATCATTTTTTCCCAAAACTACAAATGTTTTCACAGCAGTTGCTCTTAAAACCTCCAAAATGAACTAAATCTGTCCACCAGCTTTGAAACAACACCTATTGTGACTTTATGTCCAGAAAAAAGAAAAGCAAGCTAAACTGGTTTTGGGCTGTACTTCCATGTAATGCCAGTTTGTACCTGAAGATGAAGCAGTGAGTCAGTGTAACCTTTATTTAATTAGGCAAAGACCACATTCGTATTCACAGTGGCAGCAAAGAAATGTTGAAAGTTAAAAACAGCAGCACACATCTGGACCATTGTAAAGATCACAGGTGACTACTTTTACTTAATTCAAATTCCTTCAAATTTTGGCTCCTCCTTTCACTTTAGTGTATTTACTGTATCCTTGAAGTCCACATGTTGGTTTTTTAATGAATTCATTTTGATCCACATGTTCTGCAGCTGTTTTCCTGATGATTTGAAGTTTGTATTATGAAACCCTGATAATATTAAAGTGTTAGTTATATTTGATGAACTCTGTGTGAAGTTTGTCTTATTAAACAGTTTGGTGTGAAAATGAAGAAATGGTCTCAGAACAACTAGTTTGAGCCATGATTTCAGATTCAAACTAATTTAACTGTTTTCAGTGGTACATGTGGAGGTTTATGACAGGAGGCGACTTGGCTGTTCTCCACTCACACAGAACAGGGTTCCTGCAGCTCATTAAAAACTCTGAAATGATCTTCAAGGACCAAAATATTTGATTTTTCTCAAAAACATGCTGTGGGCATGACGCTTTTAGAGAGTGTGTTTAAGATGCATTGTGATTAACATCTCACACATTCCAATAAAGCAGATGTTCCTGCATTGCAACAGCGCTTTACAGATGTGTTCTCCCCCCTGCCCGTGTGCACGACTCTCATGGAGCACCACTTTGAAACGCAGCTGATTGGCAGATTCCCTTGTCTGCAGAGTCCAAAGACAAAAACAGCCTTCTCCACTCTGTGTGGTTCGTACCAATTCGTCACACTTCCGTTTGGCTTGTTTAAAGCCCCGGCCATTTTTCAGTACCTCCTGTAGCGATAGCTGCGTCCTCACGCTGCACATGCTGTTTCCTACCTGGATGATGTCATCATTCATAGTGATACCTCGGTGGAGCATGTGCAGTGGTTGGTCACAGTCCCGGATTCCCTGAGGCAGGTAGTGCTGATGGCAAACCCGAAGAAGTGTGTGGTTGGAGGGAGGTACAGAGTTTTTTGGTACAATTTTGAGACCCCATTTGGAGGCTGATTACACCACAGCGACGTGATGAAGGCTGTCCCAATTCCAAATGCGGCCGGAAATGCGCACTTCATTTCCCCGGACTTGAAGGATGAGTCAGGTGTATCATTCGTGGACTACAGGAGGAATGCTGACCCACATCCACCCATCCACATTAAGGGGACGGCTGTGGAGCGTGTGAGCAGCTTCAAGTTCCTGGGAGTCCACATCTCCGAGGATCTCACCTGGACGACCAACTGCTCCAAGCTGGTCAAGAAGGCTCACCAGCGCCTCTTCTTCTTGAGGACTCTGAGGAAGAACCACCTGTCCTCAGACATCCTGGTGAACTTCTATCGTTACACCATCGAGAGCATCCTGACCAAATGTATAACACTCTGGTACGGGAACTGCTCTGCCTCGGACCGGAAGGCGTTGCAGAGGGTCGTGAAAACTGCCCAGCGCATCGCCGGAGCACCACTTCCTGCCATAAAAGACATCTACAGGAAGCGGTGTCTGAAAAGGGCGGGGAAAATCATCAAAGACCTCAGTCACCCATCACATGGACTCTTCACCCTCCTGCCCTCTGGGAGGCGCTACAGGAGCCTCCGGACTAAGACCACCAGGTACCGGAACAGCTTCTTCCCCACAGCTGTCAGACTCCTGAACTCTGCCTCCTGACATCTGACCCACGTTAACACATGGACTGAACATACACACACCCACAATGGACAACTGTACCCTCAAACACACAATAATAACATGGACTGAACCACCACTCACAACCACTAGCACTTTATACAGCCTCTGTAGGAATTATATCTCACTTATCTTA
Source organism: Aulonocara sp. 'chitande type north' Nkhata Bay (assembly GCF_057382095.1). Lineage (NCBI taxonomy): Eukaryota > Metazoa > Chordata > Actinopteri > Cichliformes > Cichlidae > Aulonocara > Aulonocara sp. 'chitande type north' Nkhata Bay. The sequence goes on from NC_141346.1 coordinate 13,533,155, forward strand.
ACTGCACTACTGTATAGCTCTGTGTAAATAATCATTCTGTACATTCGATAATTTTTAACCCTACAACTGTTTACAACTTGCATAGTTCCCATTTCTGTATAGCTGTATATCCCAGATTCTGTAAAGTTATTTATTTCATATTCTGTATAGTTTTTCATATTTATATCCTGTTCATAGCCTGTACATAGTTTGTACTCACTACAGCCTGTACATACTTATAGTTATAGAATATTCACAACATAATTCATACCGTGTACATTATAACATTCCATAATAGACCCATTTCTGTAATATACTCACATATCTATATTATTGCTAATATATATTGTAATATATCTATATCACTAAAGCACTTCTGGATGGATGCAAACTGCATTTCGTTGCCCTGTACCTGTGCATGTGCAATGACAATAAAGTTGAATTCTATTCTATTATATTCATTCGTGGCGCAACATATCCCAGAATTCATAGCGCAGCCTTTACTGTGGCTAATAAAAAAAAGGCAGATGGCAGAAGCGTGGTGGCTGAAGAGTAAACTTTTGAGTATTGAATTTTTCAACCTCATCAGTTAATGCTGTCCATGCAGATATTATAGATTTGTAAATGATTACCTAACAATCTTGTCAACACAAAGTTCTTTATTGACAGGCAGTGGGGAGAGGGGACACTTGGGCAGTGCATTTACTCCATATAATGTGTTATCAACCGTTTCATCTTTTCTCATTACCCACAGCTGCATCCACTTCTGTTGGGCTTAGGCTACTCACTAGGGCTGGGTATCATCGCTGATTTCTGTAATTGATTTGATTAAATTCAATTTTGACTCAGTAACTGTTTCAAAGTAACTGAGGATAAAACACAGAACAATAGCAAACTAAGAGTTTTTCAATTTGGCATAATTAAAAAAAAAGAAAAAAAAGAAAAGAAAAAAAAGTATTTAGCAGCAAAAATGAAGCTTGCTTTTGGCCGGAGAGGAACAAAAGCTGCAGCTCAGAATCAGTGAGATGTTGACTTTCTGCCCTGATGGCGTGTCCGTGTTCATGTCGTCGGGTGAGAATGACGACATGTCACTGATGCATCGGGTCCGTGCTTTGTGTTCACGTCTTTGTGTGGAATCTGTTCACCTGCTCTCATTTATTGTTTTAGCTTTTTGGTGGTCATTGTAATAGTTTTGTGAGCGCCTGGCGTTTCTGGCAAAATACATAGAATAAATGACTGAATGAATAAATGGAGCTGCTACAGAAAAAGCACGATCTCCTCTAAGTTTATGCTCAATCCTGGGTACATTCAGGAACAGCTGATCAGCTGATCTTAGAGACGTGGGCGCTTCATAGATACAGAGAAAAACCCAACAATCATATGACCCCCTATGAGCAAGCACTTTGGCAACAGTGGGAAGGAAAAACTCCTTTTCGACAGGAAGAAACCTCCGACAGAAGGAGGGACGGCCATCTGCTGCGACCGGTTGGGGTGAGAGAAGGAAGACAGGATAAAAGACATGCTGTGTAAGAGAGACAGAGATTAATAACAGATATGATTCAATGCAGAGAGGTGTATTAACACATAGTGAGTGAGAAAGGTGACTGGAAAGGAAAAACTCAATGCATCATGGGAATCCCCGGCAGCGTACATATATTGAAGCATAACTAAGGGAGGATTCAGGGTCACCTGGTCCAGCCCTAACTATATGCTTTAGCAAAAGGGAAAGTTTTAAGCCTAATTTTAAGCCACACCTTGGCTCAGGCGATTAGAGGATCATCAGGGGTCCTTTTGTCCCTCTGTGGGGGGTATCTCCCACTAGGTTTATATCTGGGACTCCCCACCATTTGACCTTAGAACTGAAGAAGCTTCTCGGATGAGAGGTGAAACGTCTTCAAGTAACTTAAAGAAGTCCAGATGCTTTTCTTTGGAAGCTCCTTTGACTACGATGACCTGGATGACTGAGAACCTTCACAGACTTTTAAGCCTAATCTTAAAAGTAGAGATAGTGTCTGTCTCCCAAATCCAAACTGGAAGCTGGTTCCACAGAAGAGGGGCCTGAAAACTGAAGGCTCTGCCTCCCATTCTACTTTTAAATACTCTAGGAACAACAAGTAGTTCTGCAGAGCGAGAGCGAAGTGCTCTAATAGGGTGATATGGTACTACAAGGTCATTAAGATAAGATGGGGCCTGATTATTTAAGACCTTGTAAGTGAGGAGCAGGATTTTGAATTCAATTCTGGATTTAACAGGAAGCCAATGAAGGGAAGCCAAAACAGGAGAAATCTCTCTCTTTCTAGTCCCTGTCAGTACTCTTGCTGCAGCATTTTGGATTAGCTGAAGGCTTTTCAGTGAGTTTTTTGGACATCCTGATAATAATGAATTACAGTAGTCCAACCTGGAAGTAAAAAAATGCATGAACTAGTTTTTCAGCGTCACTCTGAGACAGGATATTTCTCATTTTAGAGATGTTGCACAAATGGAAGAACGCAGTCTTACATATTTTTTAAATATGTGCGTTGAAGGACATGTCCTGGTCAAAAGTGACTCCAAGGTTCATCACAGTGTTACTGGAGGCCAAGGTAATGCCATCCAGAGTAAGAATCTGGTTAGATACCATAGTTCTAAGATTTTCAGGGCAGAGTACAATAACCTCAGTTTTATCTGAATTAAGAAGCAGAAAGTTAGCGGCCATCCAGGTGTGTATGTCTTTAAGACATTCCTGCAGTTTAACTAATTGGTGTGTGTTATCTGGCTTCATGGACAGATAGAGCTGGGTGTCATCAGCATAGCAGTGAAATGTATGCTACGTCTTCTAATGATGCTGCCTAAGGGAAGCATGTATAATGTAAACAGAATTGGTCCTAGCACTGAACCCTGTGGAACTCCATAATTAACCTCAGTGTGTGAAGAGGACTCTCCATTTACATGTACAAATTGGAGTCTATTAGATAGATATGATACAAACCACTGCAGCACAGTACCTGTAATACCTACAGCATGTTCTAAACGCTCTAATAGGATATTATGGTCAACAGTATCGAACGCTGCACTGAGGTCTAGCAGGACAAGCACAGAGATGAGTCCACTGTCAGAGGCTATAAGAAGATCATTTGTAACCTTCACTAAAGCTGTTTCTGTGCTGAGCTCTGAAACCTGACTGAAACTCTTCAAATAAACCATTCCTCTGCAGATGATCTGTTAGTTGTTTGACAACTACTCTTTCAAGGATTTTTGATATGAAAGGAAGGTTGGAGATTGACCTATAATTAGCTAAGATTGCTGGGTCTAGAGATGGCTTTTTGAGTAAAGGTTTAACTACAGCCAGCTTGAAGGCCTGTGGTACATAGCCGATCATTAGAGATAGGTTGATCATATTTAGGAATGGGGATCTAAAATACACATTGATGTGTAACTGAGGACAAGGGATGAGTAAACGGGGCAAAGAAATAAATTGATCATTTCTTTATTACATGAGTTAGACATACAAATTCCCAGTCATTTCCAGACAGGACTTACAACACATCCTGCTGATATCCCAGCTGCACATGAGACTTACCACACAAACTATGCGAAACAACACTGCAACCCGTCACACCCCACTTAGCGACACTGCAATCGTGGCACACACTGCAAACAATTCAGGTCTCAGCACAGCTGGGAATCATTGCTATGTACGGCCTGCGATCTGGGAGATAAAGGGAAGTGGCACAAACAATTAAACAAAAAACAAAAAGAGAGGTTAGTCCGCCCTTACACAACTTACTCTCAATCAATAACCGCCTTTACGGCTGGACGGACTAACCAAAACAAAATTACAGATCAATCAAAATAACGAAAAAAAAGGACAGCAAAGACAGCACAGCTGAAAAACAAACAACATTATCAATTAAAATATTACCCAATAAAATCTCAATTTTATGAAACCATTCAAAATCATGAAGCTAAAACAAACACTCAATATACCTACAATATTGATCAGTTTCCCTGTGCGCAGTCGTTCTAGGGCTTGATCAATTCTTCTATTAAAATTCGTGGTCACACTAAAAAAGTCCAATGACACATTAAAAATAGGCACATGCAATAGCAAACGATCCAAACAAAAATGGCAGAAGTCTCTTACCGACAGTATACCCACTCGCACCTGAGTGAATTAATTGCCTCTGGTTTTTTCCACAGAAGAGCGCTGACTTCACCCCACACACCCACTACCTTTTCACAGCTCTTCAGCCAATCACCTGGCAGAGAGCAACAAACTGCCAGGTGACACTTGTTACAGATGGTTTGGAGGAAGTAATTATTGAAGTTAACTCAGAAAGATCAATTGGAGAAAAAGAGTCAAACTTAACATCAATGGTACTAAGAGTAGCTGTAGATACAGTAATATTATATCTGTGGGATGATTATTGGTAATTTTTCTCTAATGATAAAAATTTTATTTGTGAAGAAGTTCATGAAGTCATTACTAGTTAACGTTAAAGGGATGGTTGGCTCAAAAGAGCTCTGACTTTTTGTCAGCCTGGCTACAGTGCTGAAGAGAAACCTGGGGTTGTTTTTATTTTCTTCAATCAGTGATGAATAGTAAGATGTTCTGGCTTTGCGGAGGGCTTTCTTATAAAGCAGCAAACTATTTCTCCAGGCTAAATGATGATCCTCTAAATTTGTGACACGCCATTTCCTCTCCAGCTTACAAGTCATCTGCTTTATGCTATGTGTTTGAGAATTATACCACGGAGTCAGGTACTTCTGATTAGAGACCTTAGTTTTCACAGGAGCTACAGTATCCAGAGTCGTACGTAGTGAGGAGTTAAAATTATTAACAAGATAATCGACCTCTGTTGGAGTAGTATTCAGATAGCTGCTCTGCTCTATGTTGGTACAGGGCATTGAAGATGATAACAGTGCGTGGATTATATTCTTAAACTTTCAGAAAGACATCTACTGTGATAAAATCTACTCTCCACTGCTGTGTAATCAATTATTGTAAATGTTATCAGGAAATGATCAGACAGGAGAGGGTTTTCAGCAAACACTGTTGAATGTTCAGTTTCTATGCCATATGTTAAAACAAGATCTAGAGTGTGATTAAAGGGGTGGGTGGGTTCTTTTACATTTTGAGAGAGGCTGTCATTTGTAGCATCTACATGGATGTTAAAATCACCCACAATAATTATTTTATCTGAGCTCAGAACTAAATTAGATATAAAGTCTGAGAAATCAGACAGAAACTCTGTGTAAGGCCCAGGTGGACGATAGATGATAACAAGTAAGACTGGTTTCTGAGTTTTACAGCTGGGGTGGACAATGTTAAGCATTAGGCTTTCAAATGAATTAAAAGTCTGTCTTGGTCTTTCATTAATTAATAGGCTGGTGTGAAGAATTGCTGCCACACCGCCCCCTCGGCCTGTGCATCGAGATTTCTGGTTAGAATGAAATATAATATAAGCTCTGGCAAACTTGGTTCTATGGTAGGTCTTAAAGGGTTAAAGAGGACAAAGTCAACGGCTCAAACCCCTCCAAGACAGCAGAGCAGGAAACAGAGACTGGTCTGAGCACAAGGAGAGATTTGAGCCCTGGAGGAGGCAAGGCAAGGCAAGGCAAGGCAAATTTATTTGTATAGCACAATTCAACAACAAGGTGATTCAAAGTGCTTTACAGAGACATTAGAAATAAAAACTAATAAAAAGTATGATTTAAAATTGATTAAAACAAGCAAACAAACAAACTAACTAAACACACATTTCACACCTGTTCGCGCGATCTGAACCCTTATCGTAAGGGGAGCTACCAGTCCTTCTGTGGACGAGCTACTTTCTATTTTAAATTCCCTGAATTTAAAATACTCTCTAGACCCAGTCTAGACCCAGTTGGGGAGCTACCCAGAGCTCTAATCCCACACCTGTTCGCGCGATCTGAACCCTTATCGTAAGGGGAGCTACCAGTCCTTCTGTGGACGAGCTATTTTCTATTTTAAATTCCCTGAATTTAAAATACTCTCTAGACCCAGTCTAGACCCAGCTGGGGAGCTACACATAGCTGGACTGGCCATCGGGCATACCGGGCATTTGCCCGGTGGGCCGCTGGCGATTTTTTGTTTTTATGGGCCGATGGATTTTTTTTTTTTTTTTTTTTTTAGGAAGGGTATATATAATGAAAGGTGTTGGATTGGCCAATTGGTCATGATCGACTCTGGGCTGGACCAATTACAGCCGAGGAGGCCGAATGCACCCGCCCCCTTGTTTAGCAATCACGTGATTTTGGCGCATTGCATGCCGGGAACTCGTGGCAAAACAATCCAAGTACCGCATCAAACGCAAGCATTTGCAGCACCGCAAAACGTTCAATCTCCGGTTCCAATACCTTCTTGTTTTTTCTTTGCTGCACAAAAAAGGAATGTACAAAACAAAAGGAGAACAATGCCGGTCCATACAAAGACAGACTCGACGAAAAGACAAAGAAAAGATACGAGGAAAAAATCAAACCAGTGAAAGGGTTAGACCCTTACGAGCACACAGAGGGACAAAAGACGTTAGCGTGCTGCCCAACTTTCACCACGCTCAGATTTATAATTATACGGTTCTTGGAGTGAGTGCACACACTCGTGAAGTTTAGTAACTTCAGGTCACTGCAACAAGCCCAGGTACAGTTTACCGACGGATGGGTACAGGACCTTGAAATGCACCGTGTAGAATGAAAGACTATTGTACGTATCATAAGTTTACCAGTCTCACAAATCGTCGTCATGAATACACATTCGTTAACCGTTTATTAATATAACCTTTGAGCTCAATGGTAATTAATTAGCAGTGGAAATAATTTCTGGTTCGCATTACAGAAATGTAGCAGTGACAATAATACTGTATGCTGTAATCGTACTGGACAATTAGTGATACAAAAAACCTGTTTTATCCTGTGAATAAACGTATATGTTTTTGTCAATGTGCCATAATAACAGAAGCGAAACGCAATATTGTGTCAGGACAATTCACTATTTATGCACAATAAATAAAGGAGCATAGCGCGACAATTTCTGTTCAGCGCCAGACTTGCTTGTAACCTATATCACCAATTATGTTAAGAAAAATGACGTATTAACTACTAAAAAACTCTGACCTTTGTGGGAATGCTTGGAGCAGACTAACATGTGAGCTGGAGTGTTCTGAGACGTTATATTTGGTATATCCAGGCCATGTATTCTAATTTTTGCGTCATAACTTTTGCACTGTCCACTTCCTGCTTTGACAAAACAAATTTCCCACGTGTGGGACTAATAAAGGTTATCTTATCTTATCTTATCTTATCTTATCTTATCTTATCCGTCGGCTCTTACTTCGGAAACATGGCTTAAAACATTTCTCTTCAACGACGTAATCCGATTAAAAAAAAAACGATCGGCTTCCCGTGGCTGTCATGCGACCGGCTGTTGCAGTTAATAATACAACAGCTTCTTCCCATTTTTTGTGTTTCTTTTTATCGCTGTGTAACTGAGTTCAATTGAAAGCCTGCCTGCGCTAGTACCTCTTGCCACAAGTTCCCAGAATCCTTTGCGGTTTACCCCTGAATGACGTCACATTTTCAATCTTTATCCTGGTGGGCCAGTCTCTAGTCAAAATGCCCGGGCCGATTTTTTGTCCCAGTCCAGCCTTGGAGCTACCCAGAGCTCTAACCCACTTAACAAACAAACAAACAAACAAACAAACAAACAAACAAAACAGTATGTAAAATCAAAACAGATAAAATCAGAACAGTAGATAAAATCAGTAGTTAATGTAAGTTTTGAAATTTAAGCTTAACTAATTAACAAACAAACAAAACAGTATATAAAATCAAAACAGATAAAATCAGAAATAGATAAGATCAGTAGTTAATGTAAGTTTTGAAATTTAAGCTTAAAAGTGTGGATTTGGTGCTTTATTCAAATGCAGCTGAGAATAGGTGAGTCTTCAACCTGGATTTAAATAAACTGAGTGTTTCAGCTGATCTGAGGCTTTCTGGGAGTTTGTTCCAGATATAAGGAGCATAAAAGCTGAATGCAGCTTCTCCGTGTCTGGTTCTGACTCTAGGAACTGATAAAAGACCGGATCCAGATGACCTGAGGGATCTGGAAGGTTCATACTGGGTCAGGAGGTCACTGAAGTATTTTGGTCCTAAACCATTCAGAGCTTTATAGGCCAGCATCAGAACTTTAAAGTCTATCCTCTGACGGACAGGCAGCCAGTGTAAAGACCTCAGAGCTGGACTGATGTGGTCCACTTTTTTGGTCTTAGTGAGGACTCGAGCAGCAGAGTTCTGAATGAGCTGTAGTTGTCTGACTGATTTTTTAGGTAGACCTGTAAAGATGCTGTTACAGTAATCAAGCCTACTAAAGATGAATGCATGGACTAGTTTTTCCAGGTCCTGTTGAGACATCAGATCTTTTATCCTAGAAATATTTTTGAGGTGATAGTAAGCTGATTTTGTTATTGTCTTAATGTGTTTCTCTAAGTTTAGGTCTGCATCCATCACTACACCCAAATTTCTCGCCTGGTTTGTGGTTTTGAGATGTATAGATTGAAGTTCTCTGGTGACCTGTAATCGTTTTTCTTTGGCGCCAAAGACTATTACTTCAGTTTTGTTTTTGTTTAGTTGGAGAAAATTGTGGCACAACCAGTCATTAATTTCCTCAATGCATTTACCAAGAGCCTGTACAGGGCCTCGGTCTCCTGGTGACATTGTGATATATATTTGTGTGTCATCTGCATAGCTGTGGTATGTAAGTAAGTAATCAAATATAGCAAAATATGACAACACATGACAAATTAGAGTGGTCTTCTTTTACTTTCAACTGTGCCATGTCTAACAAAATGAAAAAAAAAACCCTCCTAAAACAAAATAATGACTCTGGAGAGCTGGTCTTTGGTCCACCCATTCCTGGGACATTTGAGACTTCCCTGGTGAAGGCACAGGCTCCTCGACACGCAAACAGCTGCAGGAGAGAGAAATCATGTAAATGTATTTGCTCGGGTGTAAATCACCCAGCGATAGTGTTCTAGGGTTAAGGAGAAATCCTCCCATTTCCCATCTAGACCTCCTTGTCATGACTTTGATAACCTTCTATCCCCCCCCCCCCCCCTTCATCACAGGGCCTGATCTCTTGTCTGTATGGGAGAATATGTTCCTTTGGCAACTCCTCAACCTCGGCTATTAAAATGGCATGGGAGCAGGATTTGGGGTGTGTGATTTAGGATGACTCTTGGGATAAAATTCTTTACCGGGTCCATGGCTCCTCATTATGTGCCAAACACGGGCTGATTCAATGTAAGATTTTGCATCGTGTACACTGGACTAAAACCAGACTAGCTCAAATATACCCCAACCTTAGCCCTGATTGCGACTGTTGTCATCAAACACCTTCCTCTCTAATACATATGTTTTGGTCATGTCCATCCCTCAAACAATACTGGATTAATATTTTTCTGACTTTATCAAAGATCATCCAGCTGCCCCTCCAACCTGTGCCCTTAACTGCTTTGTTTGGGGTTCTTCCTGATACAGTTGTCTTGCCGATGCCCCAAGCGGATTTGGTAGCATTTCTCACCTTATTGTCAAGACGCAGAATATTGTTATGTTGGAAGTCCCCTTCTCCCCCATCCTGGGAAATCTGGATCAGTGACGCTTTGCATTTTAGCAAACTCGAAAAGATTAAATTCACCCTGCGTGGGTCTATGGCCAAATTTTTTAAGACCTGGCAACCCTTTTTTGACTATGTTCAACACTCCCAATTAGCCAGCTCAGACTTTATTCTATTTTATTTTATCTTATGTTTAAGTATACAGACTCTATTATGCCTGCGCTTTATGATGGCATTTACTTACTTACCTACTTTATACATATTTCTTTTCTCTTACAGATTTGACTTATCTCTACAACTAAGCTGACCACTCATTATCTTTGGGTTTTTTTTTTTTTTCTTGGTTTGTTTGTTTTGTTTTTCCTGTGTCTGTGTGGGGGTGTGGGTTCTGAAACTCTTCACATCTCTCTTGTACACTCAGGAACTGCTATCTTGTACTCCAGGGTTTACTATTCGTATTATTAGATTGGACCCTTTCTTTTTTCTTTTTGTACATCCACTGGTACTCCTATAATTATGAGGTGGGAGTGTGTGTTTCATATTGTTTTATGTTCTTCAAAAAGAAAACGGCATATTGTTCAATTTATCTTTTGTTAAAATGGATGCAGAAAATTTAATAAAAATATCTGAGGAAAAAAAATAATATGAAGGACAAGACCCAAAAACTCACTACATGCCAACGGGAAAGAGCTCTACTTAATTTTATGTAACAAAATGTGTTTGAGCAGATCAGTGCATCCTTCACACTTCGATTATTGAGTCCCTATAATTCCTATGTGTTGTCAGTTGGTTTAGTCATTGACTGTAATTATTCTGTAATAGCTGATCTCTACATGAGCATCAGTCTTTGTGGTTCAATCCTCACAGAACAACTTTGATCTTACAAACAGCTGCTGAACAGGAAAATGAAACAAATATACTCACACGTGTAGAGTATTTTACAAAAAAGTGTAAAATCTTGTACATTGAATTCTTGCACAGTGAAAATAAGCTGTACTGTAACACTAATTTAATGTAAGGTTTAGTTTGTGATACTGTTTTAAATGGTGTTAATCAATCCTGTGATAAATTATTGAAGAGGAACAAACACTGTGGATCATAGAGTCGCTGATAGAGAGCTCAGACAGACACTAACACAGTCTGAGGGTTTGATGACAAACAGAGAAATGAAAAATTAAGTATGGTCAAACTTCCTAATAACCATCTATCATAAATGTAAACAAACAATGAAACAATAAATAAATTGTAATAATCACTTTCTAAAGCTCAATCAAACAAGTAACAAGTTATTAATCTGCTCACTTACACATGCCTTCATAAACAACTCTGTGAGGATTATCTGGATGTTTTTGTAAAAGCTGGATCTTGTTTCTAAACCAACTATTTGTGAAGAAGTAAATTTCCTTCCTTCTAGTTTGACATGGCTGGAGCTGATCCCAGCTGTCACTGAGTGTGAGGTTTCATACAGCAGGACAGGGTGCCAGGCCATCGGATAATGGTTATTAAAAGGTTTTACCTGAAACTGAAAGTTAACACTAACGGATTGAAATAGCAGCAGGAGTCTCATAGTTATCTGTACAAAGCCCTGAGACGTCTGAAACGGGCTGATGTCCAACAGAATACTGAGCCTTTTCTATATTTTCTGTAGATCAAGAAAGCAATAACAGCAGCAACAAGAAGCACATCAATACAACAGGTAAATCCTCCTTCTTTACTCCATTCGTCTTCCCTCCATCTTTGTTGTCTTCATCCTTCTCTGGTCCTCTTGTCTGACCTGCAGGTGAGAAACAGGTGTGAGGTGTCAGCTGTCAGGTAGGTGATGAGTGAAGAACAGAACAGAATCCATTTCCTCTTCAAACTGCTGTCAGACATTATCTACTGCACTCTGATCACATCACTCAGACCAGCTGCTTTCTACAAAGTCTCATCAACAACATCTTTAGAAACAAACATCAACAACCAGGAAGCAGCTTCACCTCTGATCACACACACACTCAACTCTACTCACTCACCTGGAGCAACAATCAGGTGGAGGATGATGCTGTTCTTCCATGAGCGTGTTTCTTCAATGAAAACACGGCACACGTATGTTCCACTATCAGCAGTGTTCACATCCTTCAGAATCAAAGACACGTCTCCATCCTTCATCTGTCTGTCCTGCAGATCCACCCGGTTCTTAAAAGATGGATGCTGATTGGCTGAAATAAAGTCACCATCCTGGTACAAAATCACATATTGTGGCACCAGGTCAGCTCTGCTCCACTTCACAATGTTGCTGTTTGGAGCTCGACATGTCAGAGTGATGTCCTGTCCAGACTCAGCTGTGATGATCTTTGGGTCTAAAAGAGGAAACAACAGAGAGCAGAGAGGTTAAAGGTTTGTGTGTAATTAGTAATTAGTAATTAATTACTGATTACTTCTCCAAAAAGTAATCACATAACTTTACTGACGACTTATTTTCAAAAGTAATTAGTAACTTAGTTACTTTAAAAAAACATGATACACAATCTGAATAGATAATAAAGCAATAGACCTTTAGTCCAATTCTATTTTTATGCATAATCCATTATATAAAATGTAATAACATTTTTTCAAAAGTCTCTTTTTAAAATTTGTTTCATTAGTTTTAATCTTTTAACTTTATGCATCAAGCACAAATTAAATTGGCTGAAAAGGAAGCGCTGTGAGTTCTGTGCCCCTAGAGACAACAAAACAAGCCTAAGATGCTGCAAATATGTTTGCAAGGCCCACCTCTCCTGAGTATCACATACCAGTCATGTGCATGAATACACATGCACACACAAACATACACATGCCCACACACAGACACACACACAGACAAACACACACAAGCACACTCACACATACACACTAGGCTTCATGTTGAGTTTGGTCTTTGGTTTTCAATTTATTTTTTACATTATATGTTCATTTTGTAATTCATTTTCAGTGCCTGTTTGTATTTTCACTGCAGTTATTTAATGTCTATTTATTCATGTTAAACACTGCTTTGAGATACAGCTAAAGAAAGTTGAATAAAAATGGTGAGAAATGTTCTTTGTGATAACTTAAGAGCAGTTAACAAGGACCAGTCAATTTCGACCGGGAACACTAAAGTAAGGGGATGGGGGATGCAGAAAACCAGAGGGTTTTAAACATCTTCCAGGCTCTGACCTCAGAGGAGGGACACAAAAGGAAATCTTCTTCTGGTCAGCGATTTCCAGTTTTATTTCAAGTCTCACTAATTCAGTCAAGTTTTCATCAAAGATTGTTTGGTAGGTAGGAGATGGAGCCTAAATGCAAGATTCAGTAGAAAAAACATAAACCCAAGAGCAGCTTTAAAGCTGAAATCTCAAAGTATAAAACTACTGCAGATCAAAGAATCTTAAACAACAGGAAACTCTTCCAGGAAACCAGATAAGCAGAAGGCAATGCAGCTCAAACAGAAAACCAAACATCTCAAAATGAAATTTAAGTCATGAACCCAAAAAACACACATAAACCTAAAGAACTCTTGAATGGAAGCGCACAACTAAGAGCATAAAATACCATGACAGGAACTCACATCAGGAATAAGAAAATAAAGACACATAAACACTAAGAAATAACTGAAAGCAAAATGTCAAGAAAGAATTAACAAACAAAAAAAGAAACATGATCCACGCTACAAAAACTGTTTCCTGGAGCACTTAATGCATCAGATCTGAGGATGTAGGAATTTTTTGTTTATATGATGTTTGTCTTTCCGGATGTGTGGAACCTTAATTAAGTAATTTTCTTCTTCCTGTTGTCGTGGTAACTGATAAACTGCTAGGATGGTTTGGAAGTACTGAGGGGGTTTTTTGCTTTGCAGACATTTTGACCGCATGTGATGCCTGTTTTTATGAAAAATTACACAGTACTGTGCAAAAGTCTTGAGCCACCCCTAACTTCTTTGTCTCCTTGGAATCAAATCACAACACTTTTTTCTTTTCAAATTAAAATCTTAAGAAACAGCAGAAGCTTTCTGAAGCTTCTCTTTGGATACTGGCTGCTTTTTCACTCAGTTTCAGTCCTTGTAGCTGACAGAGGAATTTGTTTCAAATATAAAAATACTCCAAACTCAAAGGATCAAGCATCTTTAGACACTTTAATGCTAGCAGCCTGTCACTAAAACACAGTTCTTCTTTTTTTGGTTGAATCTATGAAAAGTGTCAAAGATAACAAAATTTAACAGTCACAATTGTGTTGTTCAATGATTTGTGCACAACAACAACAATGGGACCTCTCTCATCCATCAGTCACCATGTGGACATTTTTCTGACACACTTTGAAGCTGATGGACGTTTTGTGTCTGCACTAAGTACGTTTTCACCATCTACGGCACCAGCAGGATTCACTTTCACAGACTCACAACCACCAGCTTCACCCCTCCCCTCCCCCTCCAGCTGTAGACTTTAACATTGAGTTTCCCCACACATGTTTACAGGCGAGTTAGAGAGCAAGAGAAGAAGAGACGGATTCATAAATCGTTAGCTTCATAGCATAAGTGCCTAAGTCATTGACTTAGTCAAATGACTTAGGCAATTATGCTATGAAGCTAACGAAATGTCTTTGTTTCTGCTCTAACCAAACAATGCTACTCTACAACTCTAGACTACCAGCCACAAAGACAACAGCTGGAAACATCTGTCTACCTCTGACATCCACCAGCTCATCCATACAACAAACAAACATCAACAACCAGGAAGCAGCTTTACCTCTGATCACACACACACAAAACTCTACTCACTCACCTGGAGGAACAACATGAAGGTGGATGATGCTGATTGGTTCCGTACTGATGCCTCTCCTCCTGCGCTTTGTTCCACTAACAACACGACACTCGTATGTTCCACTATCAGCAGTGTTCACATCCTTCAGAATCAAAGACGCGTCTCCATCCTTCATCTGCCTGTCCTGCAGATCCACCCGGTTCTTAAAAGATGGATGCTGGTACTCTGGAACAAACTGTCCTTTTTCGTAAAAAAGCACATATTCATCTTTCAGGTCTTCTCTGCTCCAAACTATAACTATGATCTTCTTGTTTGGAGCTCGACATGTCAGAGTGACGTTCTGTCCAGACTCAGCTGTGATGTTTTTCTCGTCTGAAAGAGGAAACAACACAGAGCAGAGAGGTTAAAGGTCAAAGTACAATTATGATCAGAATGATTGACTTTAAATATTTTGTTTATTTCCTTTGACATTTAAGTTTTTAGTCATGTTGGATTTAATGAACCTCTGAACATCCAGCAGGTCACCAGTGACCCACTGAGGGGGAATTTTAGCCTCATGCTAAACATGCAAAGTGTATTACCATGTAAACAGGCTGATACTCTTCAGTTATTTACCTCCGAGATAAACACGTTCTAACAGTTAATCTCACCTGCAGAGACGAACACGAGGACGCTGAAAAACAGCAAAATGGAGCAGAGTGACGCAGTTCCAGCAGACATGTCTGTGTTTCTGTATTACAGTGGTGGGCTGGAACAGACAGTGGTGGGCTGGACCAGTGTCCTCCAATGCAAACGTATAAATGAAGAAAACTGGAGAGCAGCCAGTCTTTAAATAATGATGCCAAAATATTTGTACCTAAGAGGTCAAAATCAGGACTCTTATTTTCTTAAATTAATGAGGAATTATCTGGTTTTGTGGCTGAAACATATTTAATAACAGTCATTTGGTTTTGGACATGACTGATTATAACAAATAGGTTAAAAGCTTTAGTGTTATTCAAGGTTGTTCAGCACTTTGGATTCAGAAATTATTTTCTATTATTTTAAGAATCATCAGCTCTTTATAGAAAGCTGAGATGATAACTTAAGTTGGTGCAAGTAGATTAGACAAAGCTTTTTAGACAAAACATTTTGAGTGCTCAGAGCAGAAAAGGGCTATTTAAGAACCAGTCCATTTACCATTTTCTTCAAGCCGTTTTTTTACTTTTGTGTCACAAACATAGTAAAGAATATTTAAAAAAGCATAATTTCATGACATCCCTGCATTAGGTAAATCAAATGATCACACCTGATATGTGCCTTTGTATAATCCATGTTAGATGATTGTAATGGCTTTTTAAAAATTCTAGTTTAGATAAAATCTCTGTTTCTCACCTCTGAGTGGAACAGAAAACTGTGATCAGACAGACATGTTGCAGTGAGTGAGCCCTGAGGGATCAGTGCTGTCCTGCTATAATGACAGATGTTTGGAGCGCTTTAAGGACACTTTCTATAAGTCTGCATTTCAGGTCTGAAATATAACGGAGCCAGCTGCATCTTGCAGTCCTATAAAATCTAAGGAAGGCAACCAGCCTCCACCCATCACACCGGACCAGCAACCCTGTCACTGTATAACGTTGTCTACCCAGCAGCCCTAATCATCTGGAATGACGTTCGATCTTGGTGGTGAAACTGAGGCTCCTCTGCTGCCACCTGTTGGATCTTTACATAGCTTACATATAGTACCTCTCACACAGGAAACCTTTCTTACACACACTTTTTAAGAGAGAAAAATAAAATAAAATAAAACCCATTGTTCTAGGAGGAGAAATGGCTGAGCAGCTGCATTAAAAGCCTTAGATCTGTTAGGATGCCTGGGTCGTCGACCCAGGGTTTTTGAGTTTATGATATTATTTATACTGTCTAGTTTTTGGTTTCTTTGAGTTCTGTCTTATGGCTTAGGTCTCTGTCTTCTTCAGTTTCTCTGTCTCCCCTATCACCTGCATCCCCTTGTCTAGTTCGCGTCTATGTGTATCTTAAGTTCCTATATCCCCGTGTTCAGTCAGTGTTTGTGTCTGCCCTGTTCCCACGTCTCTGTTCCCTTTGTAGTGCCTGCATGCGAGTCTGTGTCTTTGTTCAGTCTGTGTTATGTGTTTCCTGTTTTACTTTGAAGGTCTCCGTCTTTTCTCAGTGTGTTCAGGTTACGCTTCTTTGGTCTCGTCAGTTCTGATTTGCCCCAGCTGTGTTTCCCTCCTGTTACTCATTTCCTGATTGCTCCCTCTGTGTATTTAAGCCCTGTGTTTCTTAGTGTCTGTGTCGTGATCTACCGTTTTCTTAGCTGTGTGTTCTGGCATTCCTCTGGTTTAAGTTTGTTTTGAGTTTTTTCAGTTATGTTATATTTTTGAGTACCAAATTAAAGCCTTTTTGAGTTCACGTCTGTCTCCGGAGTCTGCACCTTGGGTCCTATTCCTGCCTGCACACAGCCACACCCAACAGAAGATCGCGACCAGAACATGGACCCAGCAGACTCCGTGTGGTATCAGCGACCCGCAGTTTCTGCCTTCCTCAAGGAGATCGTGAGGGAGGAAGCTGAGCATGCCCAGGAGCACCAGTCACCCTTCTATGGGTCACGTTTGGCTTTGGGAGGGCCCCGCAGCCTCCAAATGGCTACGGCCGAGCCAGTGTCTATGCCTCGGGCGATCAGGTTGAGCACGTGCTCCTTCTCTCCAGTCGCTACACCTCCGCCTTCACCCCTGGATTACCAGTCCGACAAGAGAGTTAAGCGGCGGAGGAAGAGAGATTATGTGACACCGGACGTTAGACTCACTCCGCTGCAGTCCTTCGCTCTGTTTTTGGGTCTGCCGCGTTCTGAGCTTCACAAACTCTCTGCTTCCTCATCGCAGCGCGGTCCTTTGGAGGGTTCGCAGCCCAGTTCGCCACCTCCCACTTCCCGGAGGAGGCGACGCTCACACCGTCACCACTCTTTTTCTGCGGAGCAACTCCCGGTGGTGAGTTGTGATTGCTGTCGTTCCTCAGAGCTGGAGACTAACAATCATATGAACACTGCTAAGACTGAGACTATTAAGACTGTTAGACGTGGTGGTGGTAGGAAGTTAAAAAACGTTTTAGAAGAGTCTGTGTTTGCTGAGCCTGCTCCTTCGCACCATTGTGTTCCTGCTCCCAGGGCAGCTCAGGCCCAGCAGTCCCCTGCACCTGTTTCAGTGCTTCAGGTGAGGGAGGCTGAGGTCCAGCTGGTCCCTGCTCGGGTGTCTAGGCTGGCTGAGCCTCTGCCTGTCGCTGCACCCGTACCAGCTCCTCGGGTGGGGACTGCAGCTGCCCAGCCGTTGACTGTGCCTGTCCCGGCTCCCAGGGTGAGGATGACCGGGAACCAGTTAGCTCCTGCACCCGTACCTTCTCCTCGGGTGGGAGTGGCTGGTGTCCGGCAGGTACTTGCACCTGTTTCTGACCTCGCTGGAGGCTCAGGTGAGCCCGTCCAGCAGTTTTCTGTAGGATCCATAGGCTCAGACAACCTAGTCCAACCGTCTGCTAATCCACCACCTCACCCGCCATTACTGCCATCGTTACAACAGTCAATACAACTTAAACTTCTCTCCATAGCTCAGACATTAGCTCACCTATCGGCTCAGTCACCTGCTCAGCCACGCGTCTCCGCTGGAGGGTCCGAGGGGCCCGTTCAGCCACCCGTCTCCGCTGGAGGGTCCGAGGAATCGCTTCAGCCGTCTCTTCCTGCTGGAGGGTCCGAGGGGCCCGTTCAGCCACCTGTCTCCGCTGGAGGGTCCGAGGGGCCCGTTCAGCCACCTGTCTCCGCTGGAGGGTCCGAGGGGCCCGTTCAGCCTCGTGCCTCGTCAGCTGGGGGTCCGGGAGGACCCAGCCAGCACGTCCTAGTGTCTGCTGATGGTTCTGGCGAGGCCGTTCAGCCACCACCGGCTCCACTGCCTGGTCCGGCCTCCGAGTCTGCAGCTCCGCCTGGTCCTGCATCTGCAGCTCCGCCTGGTCCGGCCCCCGAGTCTGCAGCTCTCCCTGATCCGACCTCAGCCTCTGTAGCTCCGCCTGCTCGTCCTGCTCGTCCTGCTCGTCCTGTCCGGCCGATGACTGGACGTCATTGCCGTCATGGACGGCCCCCTGAACTACGTCGCCGTCGGTGCCTCCCGCCCGGCCGGCCTCCTGATCTGCTCGGTCGCCGTCGGTGCCTCCCGCCCGGCCGGCCTCCTGAACTGTTTTCTGGGCTCTTGGACCATCAGCCTCCGGGCCGCCCCCCTGAACTGCCCGGGTTTGGACTATCGTGCTGTCAGCCTCCGGGCCGGCCCCCTGAACTTTTTTGAGACTATTGCCTGGGCCTCTGCGCTTTTCGTGAGCTCTTTTGTTTGTTTGCTTTTGGACTATGCCTGGGCCTTGGTGCTGTTGTTTTGGACTTTGTTCCTGTGTTTTCTTCTGTTGCTTTCCAGGCTCCGTTGTTTGTTCTTTCTTTTTTTGTTTTGGCTCCTTGTTTTGTTTCGAGCCCTCCATCCTGTTTCCCCCGCCGCCCACCCTGGTTGGGTTGTTTTTGTTTTTTTGATTTTGATATTTTGGTTTGGGCTGTCTGGAAGCCAGCCCTTAAAGGTGTGGTACTGTTAGGATGCCTGGGTTGTCGACCCAGGGTTTTTGAGTTTATGATATTATTTATACTGTCTAGTTTTTGGTTTCTTTGAGTTCTGTCTTATGGCTTAGGTCTCTGTCTTCTTTAGTTTCTCTGTCTCCCCTATCACCTGCATCCCCTTATCTAGTTCGCGTCTATGTGTATCTTAAGTTCCTATATCCCCGTGTTCAGTCAGTGTTTGTGTCTGCCCTGTTCCCACGTCTCTGTTCCCTTTGTAGTGCCTGCATGCGAGTCTGTGTCTTTGTTCAGTCTGTGTTATGTGTTTCCTGTTTTACTTTGAAGTTCTCTGTCTTTTCTCAGTGTGTTCAGTTTACGCTTCTTTGGTCTCGTCAGTTCTGATTTGCCCCAGCTGTGTTTCCCTCCTGTTACTCATTTCCTGATTGCTCCCTCTGTGCATTTAAGCCCTGTGTTTCTTAGTGTCTGTGTCGTGATCTACCGTTTTCTTAGCTGTGTGTTCTGGCATTCCTCTGGTTTAAGTTTGTTTTGAGTTTTTTCAGTTATGTTATATTTTTGAGTACCAAATTAAAGCCTTTTTGAGTTCACGTCTGTCTCCGGAGTCTGCACCTTGGGTCCTATTCCTGCCTGCACACAGCCACACCCAACAAGATCACCATGTCAGATAGAAAGCATTGGATGCATTGACGTAAAGCACTTCGCCAGTTAACTGCAAAGGTGTGCTCTCTGAAGTAACGAGCCGCGCTTCTAATCTGAGGGAAAAGGCTGAGTTTTATAGTTTCCAGGAGAGCGGTACTTGACTTACTGCATTGTGCCAAGTCTAAAATTTTGTGGACGGGGGATTATGATGTGGGTTTGTTTTTCACAAGCTGAGCACAACTCTTAATGCTTTACCAAGACATTTTGGCTTGGTATGGTTGGGGTGGTGCTGTCACTTGGTGATTGCTCTCTCTGTGGTAGAGTATCACTTTCTGTATCTCTTACAACACACAGTGGTGTTTTTGTGTAGGTCATATGCTTAGCCACTTTAGTTAAAACTTTGAGATAATGTCTTATTTCCTAGTCTAATCTTCACATGCTCTATGCCACGTACATTCTCTTTTGATTCACTCACTAATTGCATTCACTCACTGTGTCTTCAGGGATCTGCTAGCATAGTTTAGCTCGTAGCCGACTGATTAGTAAGATGGCCTCTATACCTGTCCCTGCTGCACTTTCCTTCTCAGTGTTTGAGATATTTATTTAGTCCTCCAAAAAAGATGTGGGCTTTATAGAAAATTGGGAACCTTTCTGGGACAAATCTGGTCTTGTTAGAAAAGATGGTACCCATCCAATTTTGAATGGAGCAGCAGAGATGCAGTTTTACATGTCTTTTTGCAGCTTCCCTCTCGTTATCTTGTCATCCCTTCAAATATCCATCCCCTGAGAGACTGTGCATGCTCCCATTTTGCCTGGAAAAATGGTTTTCTGCTTTATATAAAAGCTCTTGATGAAGCTGGAACATCATTGATTGAAGAAATGTTGATGTCAATGCGCTCAAATGGCACCTCCATTAATGGTAGCAGACACAAAGTGATTGGGACCATTAATGGCCGGCCATTAAATCAGGGCATTCTGAGAAACGACGTTTATTTTGTCTTCAAAACATTGTGAATGAAGGAACAATGTACAATGTCTCATCTGAAAAGGATGATCTTTGAATATTAAAAGGTTTATAAAATGTTAGATCTGACATCTTCACTATACATCTCTCCTTGGTATGTACAACTCTGAATGCATGCAGATGGTTATCAAAACACTTCGTAAACAACATGTTTCCCAAAAAAAAAAATGGCAAAAAAAGCTGCCTGTTGAGAATTATTCTGAGAGTCTACATTTTGGGTTTTCTATTCCGTCCACTCCACACAGTACATAATGCATAATATATGACAACATCTTCCAGGCTCTGACCTCAAAGGAGGGACCAGATGGAAACTGTCACCAGTGTTGGGAAGGTTACTTTTAAAATGTATTCCATTACAGAATACAGAATACATGCCCCAAAATGTATTCTGTAACGTAGTCCTTTACATTACTCAATGAGAGTAACGTATTCTGAATACTTTGATTACTTAATATATTATCATGCTGTTTACAACTACTTGAATGTACTATTGCTGTGTGATTTATTACTGTTACTGAAGGTTCGCGGCTCCGAACCGTAATAAAGGGACCTGTGGCTAATACGATGGGTTCTGTTTCAGGCTCGTAGCTGAAAAATAGCTTTACTTTGTTGTGTGGGTCAACTTTGCTTGCGAGAGAGGCATTGAAAGGCTGCTCCAACGGAACTTATTGTTTTCGGAGGAAAACACGAACACGGTGTACAGTCGAGTCTTAATAGCTTACTTACAACTGGGCTCGTCAGGCACTCTTCTTGGCTGAAGTGGTTATTATTATATTTACATGCTTCCAGCTCCCGTTTTTCCTCGATGACAACTCATACTTTTCCTTTTTCTCCCTCCTCGCGCTCACAGACCCATAACAAGTATGGCAGTCCATTCTCCCTGCAGCACGGACTACACTGCCTATGATGACATTCTTTAGAGCTATACCTGTAGCATTCTGCCTATTAGCTTAGCACAACAACAACAAAAAGGCGCTCTCTCACCCAGGAAACACGCAGAGAGAGACCGTTGCCCTGTAACCATGGCAACCGTAACGCTGCTGCCTGGAACAACAGAACATAGCTGTCAAACAAAACCCAAACAGTCCTGACCCGTGACAATATGAAACAGGGAAGTACCGCCGTGTAATCCATTTATTTCAACAAAGTAACTGTATTCTTGTTAAGGGAAAATTATACTTAGTAGTCAGTATGAGCTTTTAATGATATAAGTTTACATGTGATAGAATACTGCATGATGACCTTTTCCTTGCTTAGAACTGATTGTTCTTTATGAAACGTGTTTTGATATTTGTATCTGAATCACACACACACACACACCCACACACACAATCACATACGCACATGCTCATGTCAAATGTATTCATTTTTCTTGTGTATAAATAAAGACAATTGCAAGAAGAGAGCGCGCATTTCACAGGGCCCCCACTCTGATGTGGGCGCTCTACGAAATGCCCTTGCAAGTTAAAACGGCAGCGTCTGTTTGTGTGTTTTCTCCTCTTAGACTCTCAGCTGAAGAAGTGTCAATTAGATCAATTTATCAACACATCACCTGCCCCACCAGAGGTGAAAGGACACTGGACCACTGCTACACTACGGTCAAGGACGGCTACAAGGCACAATCCCGCCCTCCGTTTGACAAATCTGATCACGCCGCCATCTTCCTCATGCCAAAATACAAACAAAGGCTGGAACAGGAAGTTCCGGTTCAGAGGAAGGTCGCGCGCTGGACGGATCAATCGGTGGCCGCGTTACAGGACGCACTCGATGACGCAGACTGGGGCATGTTCAGAAACAGCTCCGATGATGATGTCAACGTGTTTACGGAAGCGGTTGTGGGATTCATCGGGAAACTAGCGGATGATACCGTGGAGACAAAGACTATCACAACGTTTCCCAACCAAAAGCCGTGGGTGGATAAAACCATCCGCGACGCTCTGAGATCCCGCACCGCTGCCTACAACACGGGACTCACGACGGGGGACATGGACCCGTACAAAGCCGCGTCATATAACGTGCGGAGGGCGGTGAAAGAGTCGAAGCAGCGCTACGGGAGGAAACTAGAGTCACAACTCCAACAGAGTGACTCTAGGAGCCTGTGGCGGGGACTAAGGACAATAACGGACTATAAAGCACCAACAACCGGTATGACGAACGCGGCCGTGACTCTGGCAGACGAGCTGAACACTTTCTATGCTCGCTTCGAGATTGCAGCTAAGGACTCCAACGATGCTAGTTCTAGCGGCGCTAACGGCTGCAGACAGGAAGATACTGCCAGCACCGGAAACGTGCTCGTCATCTCCGAGCATGAAGTAAGGAGAGCCTTCAAGAGAGTGAACACCACGAAAGCAGCAGGACCAGACGGCATCCCAGGTCGTATCCTAAGAGACTGCGCATACCAGCTAGCTCCTGTGTTCACTGAGATATTCAACATCTCTTTATCTCAGTCGGTGATCCCCACATGCTTCAAAGAGTCCATCATTGTTCCTGTCCCGAAGAAACCCCACCCTGCTTCTCTCAATGACTATCACCCTGTAGCCCTCACCTCAGTAGTGATGAAGTGCTTTGAACGCCTGGTCAGAGACTTCATCATTTCTTCACTACCAGACACACTGGACCCACTACAGTTGTCATGGTCCTGTCACATCAACACCGTGGTGAAAAAGGCCCGTCAGCGTCTCTACCACCTCAGACGCTTGAGAGACTTCCAACTGCCCTCCAAGGTGCTCAAGAACTTTTACTCGTGCACCATAGAGAGCATCCTGACAGGAAACATCTTAACCTGGTTCGGGAACAGCACCATGCAGGACAGACGAACTCTACAGAGGGTTGTGCGATCAGCTGAGCGCACCATCCGCTCCAAGCTCCCTGACCTGCACTCAATCTACAGCAGGCGGTGCTGGACCAAGGCCAGGAAGATTGTGAAGGACCACAGCCATCCCAACAACAGACTGTTCTCTCTGTTGAGGTCAGAAAAGCGATTCCGCTCCCTGAAGACCAACACAGAGAGACTGAGGAGGAGCTTCTTCCCGCAGGCGATACGGTCTCTCAATCACACCACCACACAATACTGACCCACACATATAGTTCTTACACACACACTGGACATTCTGGACATTGTTTTCACTTCATCACTTAAATCACTTTAAGCATATTTGCACTGCACAAGACATAATGTGGATTGCACAACACTGGGCACTATATTCTTCATTTCCAGTTAATACTTGTACAGCTGCTGTTATTGTGTATATATTTATTTATATTTCTTCATACATTCTTATATAGTTCTATATTGTGTATTTTGTTGTACAGTTATTTTATTTTCAACTTTAATTTATATATTTTATCTTATTCTTTCCCAGTTAAATTTACCCTTCATTCTAATTTGTGTTGTACAGTTATTTCATTTTTAACCTTAATTTATATTCTATTCCTTCCTAGTTAAATTTACCCTTTTTAATTTTTCATATTTATTTCCTATCTTATTCATAGCCTTTTACTTTTTTGTTTTCTTTAGGTCACGAGCAGTTGTCCAAGCATTTCACTACATATCGTACTGGTCATATATATCGCAAAGCTACTAGTCTGGACGGGATTCCCGGCCGCGTCCTCAAGTCATGTGCGGCTCAGCTGGCTGGAGTGTTCACACACATCTTCAACCTTTCCCTCTCTCTGTCTGTAGTCCCAGCCTGCTTCAAAATGGCCACCATCGTCCCTGTACCCAAATCCTCCACCATCTCCTCATTGAACGACTGGCGACCTGTAGCCCTGACCCCCATCGTAAGCAAATGCTTCGAGAAGCTGGTCAGGGACTTCATCTGCTCTGCACTACCCGACTCACTGGACCCTCTACAGTTTGCATACCGCCACAACAGGTCCACTGATGATGCCATAGCCCTGACACTACACACTGCCCTGTCACACCTGGAGAAGAGAGACACGTATGTGAGAATGCTGTTTGTAGATTACAGCTCAGCATTCAATGCCATCGTTCCCTCGAAGCTGGACAGGAAACTGCAGGATCTAGGACTGAGCAGCTCCGTCTGCAGCTGGATCCTTAGCTTCCTCTCTGACAGACGCCAAGTGGTCAGACTGGGCAGCATCACCTCATCCCCCGTCACACTGAACACTGGTGCTCCACAGGGGTGTGTACTGAGCCCTCTCCTATACTCACTCTACACCTACGACTGCACGGCCACTAACAACTCCAACATCACTGTGAAGTTTGTGGACGACACTACAGTGGTGGGATGAGACGGCTTACAGGGAGGAGGTCAGCGCCCTGACCCACTGGTGTCAAGACAACCATCTCACCCTCAACGTCGCAAAGACAAAGGAGTTGATAGTGGACTTCCGGAGGTGCAGAGAAGTACACACCCCCATCACCATCAACGGCGCTGCTGTGGAGAGAGTGAACAGCTTCCGGTTCCTTGGTGTACATCTGGCTGAGGATCTTACGTGGTCAGTACACACAAACAAAACAGTGAAGAAGGCGCAGCAGCACCTCTTCTTTCTCAGGAGACTGAAAAGATTTGGCATGAGCCCCCGCATCCTCAGGACCTTCTATCACTGTGCCATTGAAAGCATCCTCACTGGATGCATCACCACCTGGTATGGCAACAGCACCGCCTACAACTGCAAAGCTCTCCAGCGAGTAGTGCGGTGCTCTGAACGGATAATTGGAGGTGAGCTTCCCTCCCTCCAAGACATCTACAGGAAGCGGTGCCTGAGGAAAGCGGGGAGGATCATCAAGGACTCCAGTCACCCCAGCCATAAACTGTTCAGACTGCTTCCATCAGGAAGGAGGTTCTGCAGCATCCGGTCCCGTACCAGCAGACTGAGAGACAGCTTCTTCCATCAGGCCATCAGACTGCTGAACACGTCATAGACACCTCAGCTTCACTACTGGAACTTCAACATTATGCACTCCATACTGTACAGTAATGCCACTGTTTTGCACATGTCTCAACTATATTTTTATATATTTTATTTATTGTTTACTTTATTTAATTTGTAAAATATGTGTACACACACACACACACACACACACACACACACACACGTAGAAAAATATTTAGTATACACATCCAGAAATGCATATACTATGATATATTGTACATATATTTATTAGTTTCAGATGTAGCCATTCTTGTATTTTGCTTGTTTACATTATTGTATTTTGCACAACTCTGTTGCTTGTGAAGCTCGCACACAAGAATTTCACTCACATGTACTGTACCAATGTACCTGCACATGTGATGTGACAATAAAAGTGATTTGATTTGATTTTGTATGACTGTGTACGTGACAAATAAAATTTGAATTTGAAATTTGAATTAGAATAAATCTCTTGACATTTATTTTGGTCCTTCGTAGCCGGGGCAGAAACATCAGAACTGTTATCTGTGACTCTGTTCCAGGATCCAGCACTGATTCCTGACGCCGTGGGAAGCCAGCACCGAAGTCTGTGCACAGCCCTCTTAGACGAGGCCGAAAGCCCTGGGACGTTAGAATTTGGGTCCATGCCGGTGTTTTTAGTCTGGTCCACGGCGGTGGGATTCAGTCTGGCGATCCGAACCACCAGTGAGACATCTAAGGGTGAGAAACACTATTTTGTTTAAAGAAACGTAAGATACGTTTAGACTGGTTTTAGAAGTAGCCAAAATTACTTCGTAACAAATTAAAATATGTTTTGACAAATTGAAATATTTTGACTGAGCTAAAATAGGTTTAAGTTCACCAATAGGAACTGTGTTTAGACTGGTTTTAGAGGTAGCCGTAAAATACTTCGAGACAAATTAGCGCGCAAATGTCTATGCAGTGTTGGGAAGGTTACTTTTAAAACGTATTCCATTACAGAATACATGCCCCAAAATGTATTCTGTAACGTACTCCGTTACGTTACTCAATGACAGTAACGTATTCTGAATACTTTGGATTACTTAATATATTATCATGCTTTTTACAACAACGTGAATGTACTATTGCTGTGTGATTTATTACTGTTACTGAAGATCCGCGACTCCGAACTGTAGTAAAGGGACCTCTGACTAATACGGCGGGGTCCCTGTCGGCTCGTAGCCGAAAACTAGCTTTACTTTGTTGTGTGGGTCAACTTTTCTTGACAGAGAGACAGAGAGAGGCGTTGAAAGGCTGCTCCAACTAAACTTATTGTTTTCGGAGGAAAACACGAACACGGCGTACAGTCGAGTCTCAAAACAGGATAGCAGCTCAGGTGAAGAGAACAGTTCAGACCTGGAAGAACATAATAATCCCTCACCAAGTGAAAATTAGAGATCAAAGTAGAAGTTTAAAAAGGGCTGGAAACAGACCCAACTGAATACATATTAATACAAGAGCAACAAAGTTAAATAAACCAAAGGCTTAATTGAATTAGAGCCTAACTGTAATGTATTCAAACTGATAATAGCAAGGATGACAACCTGTAAACTGGTATTAATGATGAGACATGCCCAGAATGAATAGAATGAATGAAAGCAGATAATTCACACAAACACATATTAAATGAAATAGAGAGATTCATAAAGTATATTAAGGCTGTGTCATTGTTCAGCCAAGGAAAGTGTGTGAAAAGGAAAATGTCTCCAGCTTGGAAAAGGGTGAAACTGCAGATCACCCGAAGCCCTTGGTGGATACAAAATAAAATATAAATAAAATATTGTAATATACCATTGCTGTTATATAAAAAAATAATAGCATTAATAATGAAATAATATTAATATGAAGAGGCACCTCAGTCAGTTATGATTTAAGGTGGATAATTGTTAAAAGTAGTCTGCATCAAGCTTTAGGTTGCTCAAATACAGTACAATAACATATGAGATGAAGAAAATAAAGAAAATATCTAAACTAATTAAGTGCATAGAGGCACTTGATCTGCTTGAAAACTTGTCATCTTAGATGAGACATTGCTGAGATATAGAGCAAACCTATTCTAACAACTTATAAGCTAAACCCTGTATACAACAGCTAAAGCTACCAAATTCAGAAGCTGCATTAAATATGTGGTCACTGTAAGCTGATGAGCAAGTAATATGTTTTTGTTTTTTTAAGCAGGAGCTGCATGAGAGCTCAAACATGCAGCTGTCTGTGAGCTCAGTTTTCCCCCCTCACACTTCTGATTTCTTTTTGGCAGCAGCCTTTTTACATCCTGACTCATGTGTGTAAAGCGTTGATACCATCAGCAACTTGTTTTTGTTTAAGTTTTGTTTTGTTTTGTTGGTTTGAAAAATAATTACATTTGTGATCACACTTGTGAATCACGGTGACACATAATGATTAGGCATATGATTTACTAATGCAGATGTAATAAGTTTATTCTAAAATTCAAGGAGAACAAACAAGAACAACATCTTCAGTTGTGTCTTGGCTGTCTTGGTTGTTCTCTGTGTAGTGTGCTGATTTTTGTTTTTTTGTTTTGACGTGTTGCTTGAGTGAGGAGTACTGTGACTTCTGTAGTACCTCTCACCATGCGACCTTGATGATGATAAGTTCAGAGCCAGCTGAGAGCTGGGTTGTCTGTTTTGTTTTAGGCGATAAGGCAGAAAAGTTAAAACTTAGTTTCTAGTCTTGGAAAAAAAAAAGACAGCTAATACTGCAAAATACCATTTAGTGCATGATCCGCGAGCAATAATTGAAATCACTGAAATGATGCCACCAGTAGTAGCAAATCCCCACTCTATACTGAATCAAGTCACTCCAAAAGACCAAAGGTTCTCAGTGATAGACTTATCAAATGCTGAATTTATCCACTGCTGACATTTAACTCTCCAGCTTGCTGGACAATAGGTGAAACGTTTGTGAAAACACAGAAGGAAAAAATAAAGACACAGAGAGACTCTGGTATGACCAAGCAGTAATCAGACAATAAATTTAGTTGGTAATACAATAAATTGTGAGATACCTTCTGTTTGATTGATGCAACACAAGTAATATACTGTATGAAGGAAATTCTCTTTTGTGATAATATTTTGAACGTGCATTTCTGTTGACCTGTCAGCTTAGCGCATTATAAGCTGATATGCAAACTAGTTAATTGATACTAGATTTAGAAAAATGAATGGATTATAAAATAAGTGAATAAGATGTAACAAGGGTTGAAATTAGTTTCTTATTTCTAGTGTGTGGAGGAAGGTTTTATCATGGCACACATCTGTTTACATGGAAGGAAACTCCTCATGTGATGCGACATTTAGCAATTTGCAAATGTGCAGCACATCAGAAGGATGACTCTGAAATTACAAAGGGAAACAATTTTGCTGACAAAGCTGCAAAAGCAGCAGCTATAGCAACCACAGTCTTACTAACAACTCGTGAAATTCACACTATTCCATTGTCTGTACTGCAGGACGATTAAAAAGCAGCATCACCAAAAGAACAAAAACAATGGCTAAAACACGGAGCAGTACTAGACACTGATGACATAGTCTCACTAATCCACTCACATCCCACAGATTTCATCAAAGATTGTTTGTTAGGTAGGAGATGGAGCCTCAACTCAAGAGCAGCTTTAGACCTACAAAACCACTGGAGGTCAGGAAAGACTCTTAAACAACAGGAAACTCTTCCAGGAAACCAGATAAGCAGAACTCAATGCAGCACTAACAGAAAATCAAACAACTTAAGTCAATTAAGTCACAAACCCAAAATACACACATAAACCTAAAGGACTCTTGAATGGGAGCACAGAACTAAAGGCATAAAGTACCATGACAGCAACTCACATCAGGAATAAGAAAATAAAGACCCATAAACACTAAGAAATAACTGAATAGTTATTTTTAAAAAAACAAAAAACAAAAATGATCCAAGCTATAAAAACAGGAGTTTCCTTGACAATTAATGTATCAGATCTGAGGACGTCGATTATAGATGCTGGAATGTTTTGTTTATATTTATTTATCTTTGCGGATGCTTGGAACCTTATTTAAGGTCTCTGGGCAAATTTAGGTGCTTTACTTTTTCCTGTTGTCGTGGTAACTGATAAACTGCTGGGATGGTTTGGAAGAGTTGAGGCAAGTTTGACCACATGTGATGTTTGTTGTTATATTATGAAAAATCACACAGTACTGTGCAAAAGACTTGAATCACCCAAACTTCTTTGTCTCTTTGGAATCAAATTTGAATTTCACAAAAAAATAATTAAATTCTCAATAAAAACCTCAATGTCAATCATTTAGTTGTAGCTGAACCATGAGCCATCAGGCAAATCTCCATTAGCAAGTTATGGTGGATCACCCCGTGCGTGGGGCTGCACAGCATCAACACGTTAGTGCAGTTAGCTCGTTAACGTTGTTAGCTACATAAAACGTTGTCACTGTGCAGGTGACCGGTGGTAACTCACTAACAGAGATTTGCTGTGTTAATGCTGTTATGGCATTAACGTCATTTTAAAGAGATTAACACTGACAGCACTAATTCATACATGTTTGTAACAGTTTTACTTTGTGTTCATGAACATTCTGAAGACTGTAGTTCAGAGTCACTGTCAGGCAGCACAGGAAAGTTCATTTCTGTGTGTCTTCAGATCATTTGACCCACAGTTCTGCTGTGAGGTTTAAAGATGATGATCAGCATGTTCTTCACTTTTGGTGTCAACACAGAGTTTGGATCAGCAGCAGGAGACTCAGAGTTCAGCTCTTGAACCCTCTGAGATATTTCATATCCTCCCTGGTGAATTTGATGTGTTGGTCCACAAAGTTCATGTGATCAGTGGTACATCCTGAGATTTGACTTTCACCCAGGTGTCATCCACATACCTGAACTAATAACTTGGTGATGGTCCAGGGTTGGATAACAAAGCTCTTTTTTCCATGTTGGGGAAACCTACAGTCAGCTGAGACTGAAGAAGTCACTTGGATGAGACCAGATGAACAGAACCTTTGACCTTTTTTGACTCTGCTTCTGTTGTTTTTTGGGGGATTCTTTTGTTTTTGTTTTTTTAGATGAGAAAAAAAACACTAACAGCAGCAACAAGAAGAACAGGTAAAGCTTGCAGTGCAATAGATTCATCCTTCTCCCCTTCACCCTTCCTGCCATTTTCTGTTTTAACTTCAGGTTTCTTCCTTTCATCCTTCTCTCCTTCTTCCTTCTTCCCTCCTTCATTTTTTACTTCATGCTTCTTCCCCTCATCCTTCTTCCCTTCTTCCTTTTTCACTTCATGCTTCTGCCCTTCTTCCTTCTTTCCCTCATCCTTCTTCCCTTCTTCCTTCTTCCCTCCATCCTGTTTGTTTACTCCTGGCTGACCTGCAGGTGAGAAACAGGTGTGAGGTGTCAGCTGTCAGGTAGGTGATGAGTGAAGAACAGAACAGAATCCATTTCCTCTTCAAACTGCTGTCAGACATTATCTACTGCACTCTGATCACATCACTCAGACCAGCTGCTTTCTACAAAGTCTCATCAACAACATCTTTACAAACAAACATCAACAACCAGGAAGCAGCTTCACCTCTGATCACACACACACTCAACTCACTCACCTGGAGGATCAACATGAAGGTGGAGGATGATTATGAGCTCCTGAGAGCGTGTTTCATTCATGAAGACACGACACTCATATGTTCCAGTGTCATTAAACGTCACATTCTTCAGAATCAAAGACACGTCTCCATCCTTCATCTGTCTGTCCTGCAGATCCACCCGGTTCTTAAAAGATGGATGCTGATCATCTGAGTGAACGTGCCCATCTTGTGGAACAAATTGCCCTTCCTGGTACAAGTAGACATAGCCTGATGTCAAGTTAGCTTTGCTCCAATGTACAAATTTGATGTTGTTGTTTGGAGCTCGACATGTCAGAGTGACGTCCTGTCCAGACTCAGCTGTGATGGTTTTCTCGTCTGAAAGAAGAAACAACACAGAGCAGAGAGGTTAAAGGTCAAAGTACAATTATGACCAGAATGATTGACTTTAAATATTTTGTTTATTTGCTTTGACATTTGAGTTTTTAGTCATGTTGGACTGAATTTAATGAACCTCTGAACATCCAGCACCTATTTAAATGTTTTAAAGTCGAGTTTTCATAGTTGAACATGTTCTGTTGTCTCTTTCTCTTTAATCTCTCTCACACTCCTGTCACACTGGTGTGTGTGACTGCAGCAGCATCTGGCCCAATCCAGGGGGTAACTGTCCCTGAGACAAAAAAATGTAGCATTGATTTGTTAACCATTCCTCGCTGTCGGTCCCCTGACCGTGGTCGGGAGACGCAAGGGGAAATGCTTCCTCCAGGGCCGAAGTTTTGTCCTCCTTCGGGGTTAACTCCCATCACTTTTGTGGAGTAGTGAGGCAGACAGAAATCAGCCGAGACACCCAGGAGTACTGAAGACACGAAGCTTTAATACCGGTACTGCACATTTGAAAACACACTGCATGGGCTGTAGCCCATTAGAACGCTGATCCCGGTCGCTGCCTCTATCCGTGACATTCTTTTCGGTCACCGCGTTTTTCATGCGCATGCTCACACACACGTGAGCATGCTCATGAAAAACTCCTCACACAGCACCCAGCCACACACAAGCCAGCAGTTCCCACAACAGATTAAGAACCTGTCTAAAAAATTATTAAGAAATAAGGGTTTGTTAAAGGTTTAAAGTGCTGTACAGTTTGTTTGAGGTAGAGTATGTAATGGTCACATGACCAGGGTTTAGTTAAGAGCACAACTATGGCACTGTGGGTCAGAACTAGCATGGATACAAAGTTACAGATGCTGTATGTTCAGCATCTGAACATTTTCCTGTACTGCTAGCTCAACACTGTTTATGGGCAATAACATGTTAGACTTTAATAAGATGATAGACATTTACGTTGTAAACTTTGTGTTTTCTTCAGTGTTCATGGTTTCTGAAGAGAACAAGAGAGAGAGAGAGAGAGAGAGAGAGAGAGAGAGAGAAACAAACTTGAAAACAT
This sequence comes from Aulonocara sp. 'chitande type north' Nkhata Bay, assembly GCF_057382095.1. Classification (NCBI taxonomy): domain Eukaryota; kingdom Metazoa; phylum Chordata; class Actinopteri; order Cichliformes; family Cichlidae; genus Aulonocara; species Aulonocara sp. 'chitande type north' Nkhata Bay. The sequence continues at coordinate 13,565,674 of NC_141346.1, forward strand.
CAACATAATGTTTGGCTATTGTTTGTTGGAGCCCTGTAGTTACACAGGCTCATCTTTTGTGTGCAGACAGATGGCTGATTTCACAGAGAGGTCCAGTGCTGAAACTTGTAAGTTGCTGATGCAAATTAAATCATTTAAACAACAGAAATTTCTCCTGTATTGCAGGTGTGCTACATGACAGAGTCATGATAAGTAAGTTCATTGACATTAGAATTTAGATTAAAATATTTGCATCCTCATGTACTAAAGTGATTTTATTATTATATTAATATTGTATAAATATGGTTAAAATTATCCTTCAAAGAGTTAAATATGCTCGTTGGACTGTAGGACCATCACTCACTCACCTGGGGAAACCCTCAGGTTGATGATGCTGAGGAGTTTCCATGAGTCTGTTCCATTCACAAGGACATAACACTTGTATCTTGCAGCATCATTAATCGTCACATCCTTCAGAATCAAAGACACGTCTCCATCCTTCATCTGTCTGTCCTGCAGATCCACACGGTTCTTAAAAGACGGATGCTGGTCGTCTGGAACAAAGTGACCATCCTGGTACAAAAGAATATACTTATCTCTCAGGTCAGTTCTGCTCCAATGTACAGCTGTGATGTTGTTGTTTGGAGCTCGACATGTCAGAGTGATGTCCTGTCCAGACTCAGCTGTGATGATTTTCTGGTCTGAAAGAGGAAACAACACAGAGCAGAGAGGTTAAAGGTCAAAGTACAATTATGATCAGAATGATTGACTTTAAATATTTTGTTTATTTCCTTTGACATTTGAGTTTTTAGTCATGTTGGATTTAATGAACCTCTGAACATCCAGCAGGTCACCAGTGACCCACTGAGGGGGAATTTTAGCCTCATGCTAAACATGCAAAGTGTCAGAAACTACAAGATGTTAGCTTCCACAGAACAACAACATGTGCTGATAATAAGTGAACATAATGTGTGAGAGAAAGCAGCCTCTCATTATAACTGTGAGTCTCTTGGGGGCAGATTTAGATACATTTTCTTCAAGAACACATGTGACTCAAATGTAATAAGTATACCCATGTTTTGTACAAATATGTCACAATCAGCGGGGCTGACTGTGTGTAGAGTGAAAGGTGGACCCAAATGCAGACGAAAAAAAACATGAAACGTGAAAAAGTGAATCTCTGTATGTGGTGGATCTCTGTATCTCTAAAAATCCCAACAAAGGGCTGCTAGTTTCCTAGTGGCATTTTCTCATTTAAACCATGGTGACTTAAAAGTTTAGCAGCAAGACACTTGTTTCGTTTGTTCCATCAAACATTTCTTTCAGCTATCTGTGTTTATCAGAGCGATATGTGACTCATTTTTTATAGAATCACCAGAAAGTACACAAATACAAGATTAAATATTTTATTTATTTACCAAAGATAGATAATTACACATTGATACAATGAACAAGGTGTCTATGAAAATTACACATGGTGTAAGAAAAACATTATAACATACAAATAAGTGTTTTAAGATAATCTGACATACTTTAAAAGCATAAGAATAAAAGTTTTAAAAAAAATCATGTTCTTTGATGATCACATTACATGTATCACATTTTTAAAGCATAACGTAGGGTGTTCACAAAAACAGTTTTATGATGACTTTTTCCACAGTGCTTGTATGCCTCTTGCAAAACGATGTACTTTTCACCATAAGACATAATAACTCACGATTATCTAAGACCAGCCATGAAATGTCCGTCGCTTCATTACAATCATTTGTCTCCGCTGCTGCCCTCAGATCCAGTCTTCTGTACTGTGGGGTAAAATTGCTTTTTTGGTGGTTCATAAAAAAGATCTCAAAAAGCAATGTTGGTGAGGGGACCAGAAACACTGGGTTGCAGAGCAGCTGGTAAGGACTTGTATATTTCTGGAGAGTCTGCAAAAGCTGTCTTCCTCGTGCTCCTGATTGGATAAGGGAGCCCGGCTCTGATATCTCACTGGTGGCAGCTAAAGGTAGGCATGCCTTGGAGGCGGAGTTGGTCTCGGGCGCAATCTTTCAAACGAGCCTCACGGCATTTCAGGCAACCTCAGGCCGGAAACAACATCCAGTCACTCGCGGTCAAAATCCACGCAGAGCTGGTGTTTCGCAGGGATCAGGTTAACACATCTGGGTCTAAAAATATAAAGAAAAACAAAAAGAGTTTTAAAACACGCAAACTAGCAAAATATCAAAGGAGCATAACATAACAATAACAAGATGATATGAGATACCTGATGAGGCCATGATAGGTGATGTAGACATGTAATGTATAAACTTTTACGGGAGTTAAAAGTCGAGCTTATATATATTTTAAAGTGTATTGTACGTGGGATAGGCTCCAGCGCACCGCGCGAGCCTGAAAAAAGGATAAGCGGAACCGAATGGATGGACGGATGGTGTATTGTACGTGTTACAAACCATTGTGATATTTTTTTTAAATGAAAGGATTGAGAGAATGGTAAAAAGGAAAATGCAAACATGTAGTTAGAGAGGAAGATTAACACTTACCGAATGATATGCGGATAAGGAAAGAGACGCAAGTTGCTGTTGAAATCGGCCGCTCCCTATGCGAACTCGCAAGCAGTCTGAGCGGCGCCAGTTGTTGATATGGCTGAAGGCAGGGGTCTTCTGGGAGCACGGCGGCAGTCTTAACCTGAGCGGGAGATCATAAAAATCGGACCTAAAGCCGATTGGCTAACCGGGGTGCGAAGGGAGCCGTGCCATTGTTATGTGATTGGCAGGGGGGCGACATTAGGCGGAGTTGGTCTCCGGCGGAAATTTTCAAACGAGGTAAGCAGCATTCGGGAGCTGAGCGGGAGCGAACAAGCAGGAAAAAATTGTGCTCTGGAAGCGGTTGCGGGTCGGTACGATTAAGAGCGAGGTAGAACTTAGACTCTGCGTAGAATTTTAGAGGTAGCTAGTAAGAGGGATGGTTTTGAAGAAAAAAGACTAAGGATTTTTCCCCTGATTTTGAATATAAGGTTTTGGGAATAGAGGGGGTACCAACAAGTTATTCTAGGGTTTTGGAGAAAACGCGGAGGGATTTTTAAGGAGTTTTCCCTGCGTAAGGAGGATTAGGGTTAGGGGATTGGCGAGAGTTTTTTTCTGACTGAGTTTTATTCTAAATCTACAAATGCATATAAATCGAAATAAAATTTTGCCCCAAGGCATGCAGCCTGTATTTCCGGCCATACTGAATGTTACAAAAGCACAAGTTTAACTAAACAATTTTAATATGGTTTAACAGATTTTTAAACACATAAGCACGGAGCCCCGAGAGAGCACGGTCCGGGGACACGGGCGCGCCCAGACACACAGCACGAGCCGTTTATTGTGGCTAGCAAATTAACTGCAAACAAAAGGCAAAACTAACAATACACTAAACTGGTTGAGCTAAATTAAATAAAAACCTACAACAGGAACATGGACCAGACATAAGAAAACTTGACCTCTTGGCCTAGAAACAACGCAGACGATCTGACAATGACACACTGAAAACAAAGGACTTAAATACACAGGAGGTGATTAGGGGAAGTGGGAACACATGGGGGAACAGCTGACTGACATGAGGCTAATGACAGGACAGGAAAACGGAGCTTTTCCGTTTTCGTTTTAAAAAATAATCCCGTCCACACATAAAGGCAGAAATGAAGGAAAACGCTGCTATGAACATGTCAAAGCAACAGGTGGCGATATATTCCTAACTGTGCAGAAATGTTGGCCAATCAGAAGTCTAGATGCCTCGGTGGGAAAGAGTAAACAAAGCTGGGGCATAGAAGCAGAACCGAGTCGTATGTGGGGAGGGACAGTAACTGTGTGTGTATGTAAGCATTTAAACACTGCAGAGAGTAGAATTAACAGTAACAGTATTGTAGAAATTCATTTCACCGAAACAATAACGTGGCGCACAGTGTGACGTCAAAAAATGCGCACATCTTTGACGCATTTTCTCCGTTTTTCTCGTCCACACGTAAATGCAAAAACGGAGTTTTAGAAGATATCCATCCATCCAGTTTTTAGAAAGCTTCGTTTTCAGTGACTAAAAACGCCGTTTACATGTGGACGAAAGGTGCAAACGCATAGAAAAATCTGCGTTTTCAAAAATACCCGGGTACGTGTGCACGTAGCCTAAATACAATGAACAAAAAACCCACAACTCCTTCAAAATAAAACAGGAAACACGAGACACAGACATGACAATACAAACTTGATAACATAAGACATGCAGCATGAACCACAAAGGGTGAGGGAGTACAGGGGCAGAAAACACAAGGAGTCTAATAACCAAGTGAACTTTGCTAATCTAACGAACTTAAACATAAACAACATCCAAATAAACTAAAACTTAAAACGCTGGGTCAACAGAAACGGGAACCTGACAAAATATAGTCTATAATTTATTTTTTTTCTGTACCCCACATAATTAAACATTCAAGTTGAAACTTGAATGTTGCATCCATGGAACATTCAAGAAATGTGAAACTGCTATCAAATAAGGGGTGCTATGTTAATATGTAACTTGACCTGTTAAGGTGTTTTTTGATGGAAATAGCTTTTGATTTCAGCAAAAATTGATCTATTAATACTGCAAATTAAACAAATGACCATTTTCAATTCTCTACAACCTATAAAATGTTTTGAAACCCTGTGCTTATTAATTTGGAGCAGTGCATACTAAGTTTTTTTATTTTTGAAAAACACTGTTTTTATTGTGCGGTTTGTTCAGTAACATTTAAATTATACTCGAATGGTTGATGACTCAAAAATTATGCTGACTGAATCGACTTTTTAGGAAAATCACAGAAAAATATAATTTGCATAATAATTTGGAACACAGTGTAGATTTTTGCTTTGTATGTCTAACCAGACCTTAACAAAAAAAATATTTGTAACTTGTGTAAATAATTGTTTGTTTTTTTTACAAACACGCAAATTCTAGTCTACAGATGCACAAGCATAACATTTTCAGATATTTTGGTTTACAAGGTTACAAAACTCAGTTCACAACTTTACAAGTACAAAATATTCATGAGCACAGTTTGAGCCCATCCACACATTACACTTCTTTGTCACAGCTGGATTACAGATGTTAAATCCACACAGACTCTGTCTAACCTTGTATCACTTTCACACACATTATTATTAATATATAACCTTCACTTTCTCACAGTAAATCTCACCTGCAGAGACAAACACAAAGACGCTGAAAAACAGGAAATTGTAGCAGAGTGACGAAGTTCCAACAGACATTTCTGTTTCTGTTTTAAAATCAGAATCTGAGATTCAGAAGAGACTATATGAGATGAACTCTGAGGTTCAGATAAAGCTGAAAGTCCCTCAGTGAGAGAGCAGGTCTGTAACGCCACACTTATGAGTTAGAGAGAGAGATAGAGATGGTGGGCTGGACCGGACTCCTCCAATGGAAACGCAGAAATGGTTCTGCATTAGGTTAACATTAGGACTGACGTATATTAAATTATATATTAAATTATATTAAATTAATGAGGAACAATCTGGATTCATGGCAGAAACATATTTAATAACAGTCATTTGGTTGGATATGACTGATTATAATACACTGGATGAAAGCTTTATTGTCATTCATTTATTGTTCACCAATTTGGATTTGGAAATTATTTTATATTATTTTTAAGTCATCGGTATATATACTATATATAAAGCTGAGAAGATAATTGAAGCTGGCGCATGGAGATTAGACAAAGCTTTTCTTCAAGCTTTTTTTTTTCCTGTGTGTCACAAATTATAGCAATGAATATTAATAGAAAAGAGTAATTACAGGGCATCACTGCTTTAGGTAAATCATTTAAATTATCACAACTGACACGTGTGTTTGTGTCATCCATCTTAGATGATTGTAATGGCTTTTTTTTGTTTTCTTTTTTAAACGGGATTAGAAAAAAATCTCAGTTTCACACCTCTGAGTTGAAAGCAACCTTCCTCCGCCCCTCATACTGGTACAGTAACCCCACCACTTTTTTCCCCAGCATCTTCTAGAATGACATCCTACCTTGGTCAAACTGAAGCTCCTCTGCTGCCACCTGTTGGATTTTTACATAGTTTACATATAGTACCTCACACAGGAAACCTTTCTTACACACACACTTTTTTAGAGAGAGAAGAAAATAAAATAAAAACTGCTTTTGGAGGAGGAGAACATATTTGAATATTTTTGTTAATTTTTTCCAAAAGATCAACAATGTCTGATAACTCATCTCAGCCTCCAATAATACATCCTCATAGATATTTGATTCCATTTTTGTGATCATCTGGATTCATTCTTTGGTCATAAGGTGAGCAGGACTCACTAAAGTGATGCTGTGCCTCTTCAATAAATACAGTGTCTGCAGTTCAGCAGAGAGGAAGTGTTTGTTTCTGTTTACTGGAACAACTGCATTAACCACTAAGATGTGGTGAGACAGATATGTAGACTCCAAAGTTCCTTTGGTTTACTTAAGTCTATTTTGTCTATGTCTGTGAAGGTTCTCAGTCATCCAGGTCATCGTAGTCTAAGGAGCTTAGAAAAAAAAAGCATCAGGACTTCTTTAAGTTGCTTGAAGACGTTTCACCTCTCATCCGAGAAGCTTCTTCAGTTCTAAGGTCAAATGGTGGAGAGTCCCAGATTTAAACCCAGTGGGAGTTTCCCCCCAAAGAGGGACAATGAACCCCCTATTGAACCTCTACCTAATCACATGAGCCAAGGTGAGAAAATGGGTGTAGCTCACAATCAGCCAGGGTTTCGGGTGAGCTCATTGTGAAACCTGGCCCCACCCTACCATGTGATGTCCTGATGTCAGATGGCCCAGGATGTGAGTGGGTGTTAAGGCGTCTGGGGAGGAATTTCAAAACTGGATTATAGATGGCAGACAGTTGGTGTCGTAAACCACCGCCTCTGATCAAAGATGGTCGCTCACAGTGGACATAAATGGCTTCATTCACTCCTCTTTCAAACCATCTGTCCTCTCTGTCCAAAATGTGAACATTGGCATCCTCGAAAGAGTGTCCTTTATCCTTTAGATGCAGATGGACAGGCGAGTTTTGTCCTGTGGAGGTGGCTCTTCTATGTTGTGCCATGCGTTTGTGAAGTGGCTGCCATTGTTTTGTTGTTTGTTCACAGTTAGAATAAAAAAAGTTCACAGCTTAGAATAAAATCTATAATTCCTGCTTCATGACTTAGTGAACTATGATCATACATGGTTGAACATCCATTAAGTTATCAGCAGGCATTCATATATGTAGTTAACTCAAGAGGAAAATACACAACAGAGTGGGTTGAACTAACTAGAATGAAAAGTTTGATATTATTGAACTCAGAGATCAGATTTAAAGTTATTTTTCCAAATCTGCCTTCTGGAACTGATTAGTTTTTCAGTAAACCTCAGTTATACTCTGTCTGTATCATTTTATGTTGCATTGGAACAAAAGAGGCAAAGCAAAACTGGTTGCCCAACCCAACCTGTGACCATGAGCTGTGGGACTTTTTTACCCAAAACAGTTTTGCTTCTCCAAATTAGAGAACTGGATGATGACTTTGACCTTTGACCTATGATGACTTTGACCTCAGAGAGGCTTTAAGATCCATTGAAAGTTTAACAGCACTGAGCTCTCTGCTCATTCAGGAAATGTGATTCAGAAGGAAGTCCAGTCTGAGTTCATGAATTTGTAGTTTATCAGACACTACAACACTCAAGTCTGTGTTTTAATCTTATATTACTGAGTGAGACAATATAAATGTTTCCAAGGGGAAGGAACAACAACGGGATACTTGTTGTAAGTTACTGAAGACATAAAACATCTGCATGCCAATAAATTAAGTAACTGATTTCCATTAAGTAGTTCTGCATCATCAGAGTCTAATTCAGTGATAAAAAGACATAAAATCTGTAACATGTGGATGTCCTCTGGTCTGAGGTGCTGGGGGGACCAGTTAGAGACCAGCAGCTGGATGTCAGTGGTTGGACTGGTGGACTTCTTCAGTGAAGAGTAGACGACGTCTGGCTCTGGTTTAAAGTCTGAACACAAACACACACAATTCAAACAACAGGAAACATGATTACAAGCTCTGTAGTTCAGTCAAGACCTCCAATCTCCACCTCTCTGCATCACACACAGTCCCAGTTCAGACTTTACTGGGAACCAGTTTTAGATACAAATCAGAACGTCCACACTGCTCACACTTTAAACTGCTTCTTCAAATTATTCTAGTGTGGTTTAGTGTTTCTTTCTCTCAGCTTCAGTTCTTACTTTTTGTTTGTCATTAGTTCCCTCTGTGTTCCGTCTGTAGTTTCTCTGCCTCACCTCTCAGTGTTTCATGTCTTACTTCATTTATGCTGCTGTTTCTGATGGTTGTTTGTGTCGATCTTCATTCCTGTTTTACTTTGTCAGTGAGGTTCAGTCTTTGACTGAAAGAGCTGCTCAGCACCCTCACAGACTCATGCAGAGGGAGATGTGGTTTGTTTATGATGTAATACTGAGTGCATACGTGTGTTCTCACTATAGCAAGAGTAAGTATAGATACATCTAGCACAATATATACCTGGATGGTCTACTGATAACCAGCGGTAATGACAGATGTTCTGTAGTTATTCAGTTGTAGTCAACTGGACTGTCAGACATCTTGCTAATATGTTTCAATTTATCTCAAAGTCCTAGTGAAACATTTATGGACTGTATCCTACTGAAGACTAGTAACATTTTGCTCTCTGGGTACAGAAACAGTGCTGTTTTTTTCTCTCAAGCTCAGAGGTTTTACTTTGTAGGTGAACTGTTGTGTGCAGTTTTAGAGAAACAAATAAAAAAAAATCTAGTGTTTCTTGCAGGTTCAATCAAAAATAGACCCTGCACTATTGTCGGTGTTATTCTATTGCACGTCAACTTCAGCTGCCTGCCTGATGTACCTGCAGGGTTATAAGGAGAGTCACAATTATATGTTGCACCATTTCCTGTATTTGAAGCAACACTACGCTGTTGAAATTCATGCACTATAACTTGTGTTTTCACTGCACAAGTTTATTTTTGTTGAATCTGATTGTGAAGATTTGTGTTCTGTGTTCATTTCCAGCTCTTTATTTTTATTCTTGGACTTGACTAGAGTACCTCTGCATGATTCACAGTTCAGGGTAATACTTCATTAGCTTACACTGAGCTTTGTTGGAGCCCCTTAGTTCATCCTGTCTAAAACAATCTGTATTAGCTCCTCTCCCTTTAAGGCAACTTTCTACCATGCTTTCTACCTTGCTGCCAATCACTAATAAAAGGTTGAAATAACAGGTGGCTGGAGCATATGTCATTGAGACCATATTAGGTATCGATGATATCATACAAACCCAAGAGTAGAAAAATCATTATATGTTTAGAGCAATCTGCAGCCTGCACTTTTGGTTCTCATGGATTACTTTATTTAAACTTTTCTTAGCTTAGCCTAGCATAATGACGGTAAACAGGGTGAACAGCCCAGCTGTACCTGAGCTTTCTTGTCCTGATGGTTGTTTGTCCATTACTGACATCGTCAGAGCCCACTGCTGGGTAGACCACAGTTGTATCAGTCTCTGTAATATTAAGCATATAAAATTACTGAAGCTACCACTGTTATATTATTACTCAACAGCTGCAAAGTAATTGACAAGATTAGGTGATTAAGCGATTTTTATAATCGGCAGCATTTTTCAGCTTTCCTATGTTAACACCTCTGCTGTGAAACTCATAATGACCAGAAATAACTGACGGCTCATTCTGTGAAAAACAAGTGTGGATGACCACAAGGCTGCTATATTCTAATAATACAAATGCACACACTATACCACAAAGCACAAAGCAAAAGGGTTCTCATGAATTGAACGCTAGCATTAGATCTTGTGGTGAGACGTCTAAACCTTAACCTGGTTCACACTAACTGGGGTCATCAACAGGAAGTAGCTGCTGTGGTTTTACATGTATGTTTAAAAATGGTTCAAATGTCTGAGAGGCTGAAAACACAGCTAAAGGTCTATGGACTGTTCAATCTGTGACTTAATTGGCTTCACACTAAGCCAAAAAAAATTATCTTCTCAAGAACTTTCACAGGCACAACTTTCTGAGAAGATGGAATGATCTTCCTGCAGTCCTGACCTCAACCTCACTGAACACTTGTGGAATCAGCTTGTGAGTGCTAGTCATGCCATCATGAACAACACAAACACATACAATCTACATACTTGACTCTGCTGCTCAACTCACAAATTTTCCTTACAAATCTTGTGCCATTTAAGAGAAGAAACAGACTTTCCAACAGTATAAGATTTATTGCCAAGAAGCAATAAATTAGTGTTACAACAAAGAAATCAAAGAGAAAGTTCCTTACTAATGCCCTATTTCTGAAATATCCTCACCCCTACTTTGCAGTGTTCCTTAATTGTAAAGTTGCAAAAAAGTTGTTTTAGAAACAAATCTAACAACTCAGCAGCCATTTGAAACACGTCACATAGTTTTGCAATTATATTTAAAATTTTAAATGTCAACCTCAACCCTTTTGATGGAAACACAGTACTACCTTTGCTTTTTCTGATTGGCTGTTGTTGAGGATCTGATAATTGGATGTAACTGTACATGACATAAGTGATGATGTCATCTTCTCCAGCTTCTTCTTGATCTGCTGAAATGATGCAAAATTAAAAATAATATAAATTAAATATCTAAAAACAGGTTGCATTTAGGAAAGTTGTAACTATAATAATAATGTATGTGACCTTTATTCTACTGAAGAATCTTAAACACGAACAATCAGGAAGTCTGAGTCTCACCTTCAGGTTTCCTGTGAGCACATCGTCTCACCAGCAGAACCAGTAACACCAGTAGAACCACAACACAGGATGATCCAACAGAGGAGACCAACATCATAGAGAGAAGAGGATGAGAGCGTGATGGAGGAAGAGCGATGGAGGTGGAACCAGGAGGAGAGGTGAATGTAGGTGGAGGTGTGGATGTAATGCCTTGAGCAGTTATTGATGGAGATTTGGTGGCAGTGAGTGAATGTGAGCTGGTGGGTGAGGGTGTGATGGTGGGTGGAGTTGTGGTGCTGGATGTATGTATAGAGGTGGGTGAAGATCTGACAGTTGTGGTGGTTTTGGTGGTGGGTGTAGATGTAGTGGTGGATGTAGGTGGAGGTGTGGATGTAGGTGGAGGTGTGGTGGTGTGTTTGCCTAAAATAAAGCAAACACAGTCATTAAGTTGTCGTCACATTGTGAATGTTGAAAGCTGCAGAAACACAGACAGGTGAGTGTGTCACCTGTGACAGTGATCCAGCTGGATGGAGACTCTCCATGACCGCTGATGTCACACTTGTAGAGGCCTTCATCAGACCTGGAAACATGCTGGATGGTCATGTGACCTGTAGGCTGCTTCCTGATGAGGGAGCCATCTTTATAGAAAGCAGCTGGGAGGTTGGAGGGAGTGGTCTTTGTTTTACAGAGCAGTCTCTGAATGTGTTTCATCCGATGACACTATATGACATTTCATCTTTACTTGATAAAATGGAATTATCTACCTGCCCAAATGACTTTATCCATACAGCATTATTTAAAATCTGTTTTCTTGCTAATGGCCTTGTGTTGTAGAAATACACAGCTCAGAAATTACAGGCATATCTCTAAGATCCCTTTCTTGTGAAAGCTTCTTAAAAACGTGGCCAAACAAATCATTTCTTTTATGGAAAAGCATGACATCTTTGACAAATTTCATTCTGGGTTTATGTGTGCTTCACTCTACAAAAAGTCCTTTACTCAAGGTTTCTAGTGATTTCTAGTGATATTTTGAAGTCGGTTGACTCTGCTGCATCCACTGTAATGGTTATCCTGGAGCTTATTTCTGCCTTTGGCACTGTTGATGACAGTATTTTGATTAACAGGCTCTTAGGTTTTGCTCTAAAGTGGTTTAAATCCTATCTTTCTGGCAGAAAGTTCGGTGTTTTTGCAAACCAGGTGATGCCAGACTCTAAGAGTCTGTTCTGTGGGGTACCACAGGGATCAGTCTTGGGAACAATTCTCTAACCCTTTTTTTTTGGTATATTTTCACCCTAGGCAAATAATTTGGCAATTTTCTCGTGCGTCTTATCATTTCTTTGCTGACGATATTCAGCTTTACTGTTCTTTTAAGCCAAATTAATATTTAAAGTTGTCCTGCTTGATAAACTGTTTTAGTATTAGCAAACAGTGTGTCTCTGACAACTGCTTGCAGGTGAACTCTGATAAAATAGAAACCCTAATTAATGCCCCTGAAAACTGAATAATTGAAATCAAGCAATACCTTTGTGTACAGGTTCGTCTGGCAAACCAAACCTCAGATGTCACCAGTCTATTATTCAAACAAAGACAAAGACAGACTTCAAATCCATTTGAAAGCCTGAAGCTCAGCCTTGTCCATCCTAGCTGGAAAACTGAAAAACCAGTGTTATTTGTAATCTATCGTCCACCTGTCATGGTCCTGGATCATTTTATCTAAGCGGTTTGAGTTTTATGTGTTTTTGTCATTTTTGTATTATGTTAAGGCTACTTTGTTATTTTAAGTGTTATTTGGTAAGTGCCTGGGTTTTTCAGTTTAGTTTTGGTTTATTGGATTCTGCTTTGGGGTCATATCTTACATGCACACAGCTGGATTCATGACAACACCTGGAGAGATACTTACAGAAATACTCTGTAAGTCTTGTTTTTCAGACTTTATCTGATTTGGTGCTCAGCTTAGATACAATAATTGTTGTCATATGTCAGCAGTGTTGGGTAAGTTACTTTAAAATAGTAACTTAGTTACATTACTAGTTACTTCTCTCAAAAGTAACTTAGTTACTTCAAGTTACTCATTACTTTCAGAGTAACTAGTTACTAGGGAAAGTAACTTTGGTTTTACTCAGAATTCTCTTGTTAATGTGTTTCTTCCATAACTTTGCCAGTCTTCTAGCTTGCTTACTTGCCACAAGTGCACTGTGCCACCTACCAATAGAAAGGAAAAGATAATGTGCATATTTCCACGAGAGAAATCCCACACCTGGACCGTCATTGACTGCTGCCATGATTCTAGCCTACGTCACAGAGTCATGTGCGCCTTTTACATCCAACACAAAAACTGAAAAAAAATCCCACGCCTGATTCTATCCTAGCCTGCTTTTTACATCCAACACAAAAACTGCAGTCGTGGTGCTTTCGATTGTACTCAGAACTCGGAAATTCTGCCTTCTGAATAGGAAGATGTAGGCAACACCAGACTGCAGATGAGCTGCATACAGGGCTGGACTGGGACAGAAAATCGTCCCGGGCATTTTGACTAGAGACCGGCCCACCATTATAGGAAAAATCATAAAGCCTTTGAATGAAAACAAACGCTGTTGTGACAGTGATGTTCACTGTTTTGATGGTATATATGCATCAATCTATCAATCGTTTGTTGTAAGATTCAGATAATTATTTTTTAAAAGCTAGACATTTTATATGAGAATAAGAAAGAAAAGTATTTCTTTGTGCCCCCCTTTCCCTGTTAATGCCCTACATGCCCCCCTGGCAACACTTTGCTAGATCCGCCCCTGCACAGTTACCAGCTGTCAGCTACTTAGAAAAGGATCCTGGGGTTATTTGTCTCTCAGAAACTGTTCATAACTTCCCTTCAACTCATTCATGTCACCTAAAAGGTAAACCTGTTTCTCCATCACCTGTTCAGCTCTGATGATCCAGTAAGGACATCTCCTGGTTTCATCTTCATGTTTCCCTCTCACCAGATAACCAAACCGACATCATGACCAGCAGTTTTGCAGCTGTGGCTCCAGCAAACATCAGCTGATACTAGAAATTAATATTAAATAAATTCTAACAACAGCTGATCAAGCTTAAACGTGCTGCTGTTGTTTAGCGCGACATCCGCTGGTTTCCTCTTTCTGGCGCAAAGTGAGCGATAAACAGAGAAAAGCTGATCAGCTGATCATTGATCAGTTTCATGATTGAAGTAGAAACAGGAGAGGGAGGGGGAGAGAATGAAAGAAGAAGAGGCAGCTGTGCAGCAAGACACAGAATAACTCCAGCTTTGTGACTTTTTCATTGTAGCTGAATTACGGGACAAACTCTGTTCCTTTTCACCTCAATAAGAAACGCGTAATATTTTCTCTGAATACCAGACGGGACGGTTGGCAACTCTAATAACTTATGAACAAAATAAAGTTCAACATCATTAACTTCATAGCACCCACCCTAGCTAGCTAGCACGCAGTACGGAAAAAGTCAGCATAACGAAAATAAACTCCAGCTAAACTTGGTTTATATCTGACCCAGAGAGACTGCAGGTCATAACTTCTTACCTGAAGTTCACCTGACACTCTCGGACCAGCGGTCGCCTCGGGTCTATTTTCCTTCTGCGTCCCTTTTCCTTCATCCACCTGCTGGCCTCCACCACTTGCTAATGTTACTGAATCTGTGGAAGCTCTGTGATAGCCACCACACGAAGTAACGAGTAACGACCCTATCTAAATCCCAGTAACGACTAACGCGTTCCTGATTTTGGCATAATAACTAGTTACCGTGCTCGTTACTACAATAATAACGTAGTTACTTTAACGCGTTACTTAATAACGCGTTAGTCCCAACACTGTATGTCAGTAATAGTTGTCAAACAGCTAATACTGTGAGGAACATTGGAGTCATTTTTGATCTCCTTCAACGCACATATTAAACACATATGTAAGACTGCTTTCTTCCATTTGCGCAACATCTCTAAAGTTAGAAATATCCTGTCTCAGACTGGCGCTGAAAAAGTAGTTCACGCATTTATTACTTCCAGGCTGGATTACTCTAATTCATTAATGTCAGGATGTCCATAAACTCCCTGAAAAGCCTTCAGCTGATCCAAAATGCTTTAGCAAGAGTACTGACAGGGACTAGAAAGAGAGAGCATATTTCTCCTGTTTTGGCTTCCCTTCATTGGCTTCCTGTTAAATCCAGAATTGAATTCAAAATCCTCCTTCTCACATACAAGGTCTTAAATAATCAGGCCCCATCTTATCTTAATGACCTTGTAGTACCATATCACCCTATTAGAGCACTTTGCTCTTGCACTGCAGGCCTACTTGTTGTTCCTAGAGTATTTAAAAGTAGAATGGGAGGCAGAGCCTTCAGTTTTCAGGCCCCTCTTCTGTGGAACCTCCCTTAGTTATGCTGCAACAGACATAAGCTGCTGGGAGATTCCCATGATGCATTGAGTTTTCAGGCACCTTTCTCATTCAACATGTGTTAAAAGACCTTTCTGCATTGAATGACACTTGTTATTAACCTCTGTCTCTCTTCCACAGTACGTCATTCATCATGTCTTCCTTCTCTCACCCCAACCGGTTGCAGCAGATGGCCGGCCCTACCTGAGCCTGGTTCTCCTGGAGGTTCCTTCCTGTTAAAGTCTTTCCTTCCCACTGTCACCAAAGTGCTTAATCATAGGGGGTCGTTTGATTGTTGGGTTTTTATCTGTATGTATTATTGTACGGTCTACTTACAATACAAAGCACCTTGAAGCAACTGTTGTTGTGATTTAGTGGTATATAGATTGAATTGAACTCGGGAGCCATTCTTGTGAATGAATCAGAAACAGTGTTTGTTTGTTTTATTCAACTAATAAATATGTCTAAGTGTCAAACGGTTGTCTCGCAAGCTGAATTAGAGGTTAATTTTTATGCTTTTATTTTATCACAGCTTGATTATTGTAAGAGCTATTTATGTGTTTGAATAAGATCTTGACCATCTTCAGTCAGCACAAAATGTTGCTTCTGCTAGGCTTTAACAACACAAAAAAGACACTGCACAAAATTCATATAAAAATCTTTGTCCTTACTTTTAAAGCCCTGTGTGGTCAAGCCCCAGCTTATATTTCTGACCTTCTAGAATGCAACACCTATTCTTGTAGTCGAAGGCTATTAACGGTCCCTGTAACTCATTTTAAGACCAGGGTTGACAAATACTTTAGAGCTGTGGATTCTTTTAAGAATCAACTAAATTCTCATTTATTCAAATTAGCTTTTAACTAGTTTTAGGCTGTATGATGTTATATGTATGCTGTTTTATATTTTTGTTCTCAGTTTTTTTTTTATTGTAAAGCACTTTGCGATTTTTGATCTACTTACCAGTGACTGTGAGGTGAACCATGTTACTGACGGTGCCTTCTCTGGACTCACACCAGTAAACTCCACTGTCAGATGGGTAAGTATATCTGATGTTACAGGAAGAACCAGCTGGTGTTCCCCACCCATCTCCACACTGAGTCCTCTGTTGTTTGCTTGTGTTTCTCCTCAGAGTCCATCCAGCAGAGCTGTCGTCCTCCTCACAGCTCAGAGACACAAAGTCATATTGAAAGAACTGGGAGCTGCTGGGACTCACAGTCAGACGAGCTGTGAGGGTTAAAATGAAAAATTGATTATGTGTTATACTTGATAAAAAGGTCCAAATGGTTTATTGCTTTTATTATTTTATAATTTTCATTCTCAAAACATCAAACCAAACAGATCATATTACATTACATTTTCCATTAACACAATAAATTATATTGGAACTGTACTAAATTCCGTAACATTACAGTTACATTACAACATTAACATTAACAGTAACATTACAGTTACAGTTATGGTGTTGCTTGCATTACAAATGTTCTTCAGTTTTCTGCACACCAGGAAAAAAGAAATATGGCGTAGAAACTGAACATTAACAGTGTTGCCTGAAAACTTCTTTGTTTGATCACTTCTTAATGAAATTAATGAAAGCTAGAATAATTGGCCCTAAAAATCTTAGAAATGTGGTATCTAAGCAGATACTTACTGTGGATGGCATTATTCTGACGTCCAGTAACACTGTGAGGAAGGTGTTGTTTTTTTTACAGGATATGTCCTTCAGTGAATATATTAAACTAAAATGTAGCTGTATGCTGCAGCAAGAGCACTGACAGGAATTACAAAGAGAGAGCATATTTCTCCTATGTTAGCTTCTCTTCACTGGCTCCCTGTTAAATCCACAACTGAATTTACAGTGGTGTGAAAAAGCATTCGTGCTCTTTCTAATTTCCTGTTTTTGTATGTTTGTCACACTCACTGTAAATGTTTCAGATGATCAAACACATTTAAATATTAGACAAAGAAAACACAAATGTAGTTTATAAATTAAATTACACCAACTCCACCATGGAAAGAATCCATGCTCAGATGGCCCTGTGTGGAAAAAACGATTAAGTGTGACAAACATACAAAAAAAGGGAAATCAGGTAGGGCACAAAGTGTCATGGTTCTGGGTCATTAGACCCAGCAATGTTTTGTTGTGTGTTATGGTGATTTCTTCGGGGCAGGGATAGCTCAGTAGGTAGAGTGGTGGCCCCATGATCGGAAGGTCGGGGGTTCGATTCCCCTGAACAGCTACCCTGAGGTACCCCTGAGCAAGGTACCGTCCCTACACACTGCTCCCCGGGCGCCCAGTGGCTGCCCACTGCTTCACTGAGTGAATGGGTTAAATGCAGAGAGGAATTTTCCCCACGGGGACCAATAAAGCACACTTTCTTCTTCTTTTAGTTGTAATGTATTGAGCTGGTTTTGCTTCAAAGTTTAGTTATTCTTGATCTATATTTTCTTGTTGCTTTGTCATTCCCCATTTCCTGTCTAAGTCTGTCATGTCCTCTGTCTTCGTTCCTTAGCCAATGCATTTAATATTTAGATATTAAATATTTAGATTTATTAATCTCTGTCCGTCTTCCACAGCATTTCTTTTGTTTTATCTCCCCCAGCTCACCCTAACCAGTTGTGGCAGATGGCTGCCTCTCTCTGAGTTTAGTTTTGCTGAAGGTTTCTTCCCACTTTAAGGGAGGTTTTCACTTCCACTGTCGCCAAAGTGGTTGCTCAAAGGGGGTTTTCTGATTGTTGTGGTTTTCTTTTCATCTTTGTAGAGTTCTCTCTCTCATTATGAAGCATATTGAGCACCTTGATGGTGAGTGTATGTCTCCACAGGCCCCGCTAGTTAAGAGACTTATTCCTCATGATGAGCGAAATCAAGACAGAACATCTTTAACTGGTCTTTAACTCGCTAACGAGGAAAGGCTTTGGTCAGAACCAGGCAGTGGAGCTATGCTCCTCACCTGTCTCTAGCCCAAATACTTTAAAGAGCAGCTGTCCTCGCAACCTTTTTAATGACAAACTGTTACAATACACATCACAGCACCTCCCTCCGTAAAACCCCCCTTGGTTGTGAAGACAAGGCCCTATGCGTGTTTATGTGTGTGCACGTGTATGCATGTGCAAGAACTTGTGTTTGTGTGTGACCTCCTGCTCACCAAAAGGATAATAAAATCAGGAAGCAAAATCAAACAGAATCTTCACAAGGGATGTGCTTGTGATAAAGCACTACAGCCTCCTCCCAGAACCTTAAGAGGGAGGGGGACAAAGGAATGTCTTGATCCTGTAGTTTGAACTAAAACTTTACAAATTTAAGAAGCACAATGGCAACATTCAACAATCTGACTTAACAGTGAGTGTTGTATTGTGCTGAATTGAATTCACTCCTACGTTAAAATGTCAAACTTTATGTGTTTATAGTCTGATGCAAAAATTGTTCTCCGTAGATTTCACCCGTTTAATACTGTTAGAAGGGTGGAGTTGTTTTTTAATAACTTGCATGTTTGGTGTCTTCTGGCCTTCACGCATAAAGCAGCAGACAGGCAGCCCTCCTTAACTTGTGTCCTCCTGGCGGTTTCTTCCTGAGTATTTCTCTCCCAAATGTTTGCTCAAACGGGGTTGATTGTAAGGATTTTCTTTGTATTATTGTAGAGTCTTTATCTTACAGTATAATGTGCTTTGTGTTTTGACTCTATGGGATTAATATAAAATTGAATTGAAAAAGAAAAAAACAATCAAAGAATGTTTTTTGTTCTTTTAATTTTCCATATTTTTAAAGAATTACATTTTTTCGGCACATTTGTGCTACAGTCAACTAATTTCAGTCCATAGGCAGGAGGAAGAGAGTAGTTGTAGTTTTTGTAAACTGTGGAGATATATAGCCAGGAATCCAGAGTAATGTTAAAGCTGAGTGAATGCTGACCCCAGCTCAGCAGCCAGATGCTGAACTTCAACAGGTAACAAACTGATCATGACGTCTTCTCTCTAACCTGAACGACGTTGACAGAAAATTCTGTTCAATATGGCTGCCCTTCTCGAGCGACTGGAGAACACATTTGGAGAAACTTGTAAGTAAAACGGAACCTTCGTTATGTTTATTTTTTCCGTAAAAAAGCAAGTATATTAATATGTTGCAGCCAATAACTTGTTTTCGAATGCGCTGTTGTGTTAAAAAGCACAGACCCAGGTGGTGAATAGTTGTTCGCTGTTGTTCGCGCTCTTTTTCAAACATAGATTATGTCGTCAGTTTTACAGTTTTAACCGATTAAAACACAGTTTTACTAAGAATCACACATAAAGAAAGGGTCTTAGTGATATTTTAACGACCCCTTGCCAACGCAAGAAAGTTGGCGTTTTTACAACAGCACCCTCATTGTTCGGCAGGGTTTTTTTTTCCCTTCTCATTAGCATCGTTCAAAAGTGACTTAGCTAGCAGTGGTAACTTCTAAAACAATTGAAATATAGCAAGGTGTTGTATATTTAGTGTGCTGATAAGGTTTTCAATATTTTTATTTTTTCTTCCAAGGCTGAAGACCAAAGACAAAAAGACAGAAGAAAAAAAAATTCAAACTGCAATTAATTTCAGGTGGAGACAGTAAACACAGGTGAGTTGAAAGATCTATTGAAGAGACCTTTCTTCATGGCCATTAAAACATTTTTAGGTTAAAAGACCCGTGTCATGAATCGCTGTGCGGCAGGCAGGAGTTGGACCCAAAATGCAGGACTCAGACTCAGGGGATGAACTCAAAATCACCGCTTTAATTGCTGCTCACAGAAAACGAGCATACAAAACTAAACTGGGAAAATATAAACTCACAGCTTGCAGAGAGGCACACGAGGAAACACACAGCTTGAGGGACGACACAGCACTGACTCAGAGAAACACAGGGTTTAAATACAATGGGAAGTAACGAGGGGAATGAGACACAGAAGGAGAGCACAGCTGGGAGAAATCAGAACTGACGAGACAAGGGAGCAAAGTAGGATACACTCACATGAGACACAGACCTTCAAAGTAAAACAGGAATTAGCACAGACGCAAACTAGACTAGGGGAGACAGAGCAACTAAGAAACACAGAGGGCAGCTACCAAATACTCAGAACTAAACAGAATACAAGAACACCAAACTAAGACACTACACTAAAGAATACGCTGGGACAACAAAGAGAACTAAGAACATAATACAAAAAACTCAGAGGCACAAGAAACTCAAAACACTGGGTCACTGACCCAGGACCGTGACAACCTGTTTCTTTTTTTTTTAAATCATGCCCTGGCTTTGTCACACTGAATCATGTTGAAAAGATCTATTTTCATGGCTCCCCCCATTACCATTTCCTTGTACTTCTTTCTACCAGTCTATTTTATTTTGTGACATTAACATCTTAAATGTACCCCTAATTATTAATAGCTGTGTTAGTATTTATAATGCATTTTTTTTTATCATGTGCAGATCTACCAAGGGTCAGTGGCACAGTTCACCTTTTGTGGTAAGTTATAACACTTCATATGTGGTCACATAAGTAAGTTGTTTCATCAGTTGTTCAGTTCTTATAAAATGTTGTATAATTGTACCAAATCACTGAGGATACATCCAATGTGTAAATCACAATCAACAATTTTACTGTGATATTCGCTCGTGTTTAGAGAATCTCCATTATCTTTGTTACTGAGTTTCCATTTTTATAGGGCCAAATTTGTATTAAAAATTAATATTTTCATATGATGTGAAATGACTCAATCATTTCTAATTTTTAGAAGAAACCATTCATTAAGTCCCTTAAGGTGAAGATTTCATATATTGATAATGATAAAATTAACACAAATTAAAAGTTTCACTGATGATAAACACAATTTTTCCTTGCTTTGAACCCCATGTTCTATATAGATTACAGCTCTGATCTGGAGAACACTATTTTAAAATACTGTGTAGGGTTTTTGTCAAATGATTAAGAAACAGACTCTCTGTCACAAGAGACAGAAAGGTTGTATCTTAAAAGAAAAGTCTCCAAAATTTAGTAGAGTCTGATGTCATGCAGTTTCATAAACATGTATCCTCCCCAAAGAATGACACCTGAAAACTTTGTGTTAAATGAACTTTTCTTTTCCCTTTTTAGGAGGCGCCTGATATCAATGTGAAACGCACTGCAGTACTTCGTGCCCTTCCTGTATACCTGCGGGATGAGGACCCAGAATTCTTTTAGACATGTAATGTAAGTGTATTTTTGCATTACTTAAATTCTGCCAGTAAGATAAAATGCTATGGATTTTTTTAAATACAATTTAATACCCTAGCAGCTACCAAATTGTACAAACAAAATACCCTCTCTTTAGAAAACCCTCACACAAACACACACACAGGTCAGGAGCAGGGCACAGGCGTATCACAGCACTATGGCTATGCTGCAGGTGGCCCAAAAACCAGGCTGAAGTCAAGATTTAGTTTCTTTTTGAGATAAAGTCATGAAATAAAAAATTACTTTTTTTTTTAGAAAAATAACAAAAATACAAATTATGTAATGCAAGAAGCTAACACGTTAATGTACATTTTTCAAAAAAAGTAGAGTACCCTAACTCGTTACAAAGTAACCCACTACACTGCTGAATGTTTTGCTAGATTACAGGTCATGCTTGTCACATTCTCTCAAACCAACCTTACTTATTTAATTGGGGCGATCGTGGCTCAAGAGTTGGGAGTTCGCCTTGTAATCAGAAGGTTGCCGGTTTGAGCCCTGGCTCCGACAGTCTCGGTCGTTGTGTCCCTGGGCAAGACACTTCACCCGTTGCCTACTGGTGGTGGTCAGAGGGGCCGCAGGTGCCAGTGTCCGGCAGCCTCGCCTCTGTCAGTGCGCCCCAGGGTGGCTGTGGCTACAATGTAGCTGCCATCACCAGTGTGTGAATGGGTGTGAATGTCTGGATGACTGAATGTGTAAAGCGCTATACAAATACAGGCCATTTACCATTGATACTGTGTCTATTCCAGGCGGACGCATTGGATGAGTCGACCCTCATTGACACTTCAGTTGCCCTTCTCACAGTGGTTACCAACGGCGCTTCCCAGTCCAGTCCATTTTACTTCCTCAAGCATGGCTGTTGTGGTGAAAGGCGGCTAGGTGATGCGTGATATTCCCAGATTTGCAGATGCATTTGCCTTATTGTTTGGCTTGATCTATGCTCTGCATTTAGACTACCCCAGGAAGCTGGTTCACACATTTGCCTTTGTCCAAAATATCTTCATGGGGCTTGATGACGGCAAACCCCTGAAACCCCTGCCTACATGCTCTTAAGGAATATAAGGCAATGTTTTTTAGGACACGCACTCTGTTACTGAGCACTTTGTTTGAAGCACTTTAAGCACTTTAAGTTTACTACAGGCTTTGGGTGGATTTAACTCCATCAGTTTACCTAATTTTCCTATACTTGACTGCCTTATCTGGTTATTTGGAAGCTGATCGTCTTTGTACCCATTTTAAAAAATTGTTTTTCATTTCTATTTTAAAAAAAAGTGATTAGTATTTGACTTTTTGTTTTGCATTTTTGTGTATTTTGAGAAAGATGCAATTAGGACTGATGTCGTCCTTTGTGATTTTATAAAAAGATAAATGTTCTACACAGAATTTATAATGCTCACTTTATGGTGCCGATGTCCATGTTAGTTGTTTTATAAAAACATTTGTGATGTTTTTAAATTTTCATGAAAAAATGTTAAATAAACAAAATGTAAAGTAACTGAATTTCCGTACTTTTTTTTTTGTTAGTAGTCTACACTCAAACATTGAAACATAAATATCTTTTAATTAATAATCAGATAATTTGAGTTTAGGTTGTAATATAATTGCATTGTGTTGCATCAAAATAATAAACTACAAGAAACACAAAAATATTGAAATTAAAGTATACAGTCTTTGAGTAAAGCTCAATTAATAAAATATAAAATATAATTTTAAATTTTTAGGTTAACAATAAATACAAATTTTGAGTACCCCATACTTAGAAGATATGAGTTTTTGTACTTAAATCTTTTGAGGTAATCAGTTTCCACAAAAGTTTTAAGTTCAGTCAACTTGTTCGGGTTTACAGTGTATTTTGGCCCATTCCTCCATGCAGATCTTCTCGAGAGCAGTGAAAAACAGCCCCATAGCATGATGTTTCCACCCCCTTGCTTCACAGTAGGTATGGTGTTCTTGGGATGCAACTCAGTATTCTTCTTGAGTTTATACCAAAAAGTTCTACTTTGGTTTCATCTGACCACATGACATTCTCCCAATCCTCTGCTGTATCATCCATGTGCTCTCTGGCAAACTTCATACGGGCCTGGACATGCACTGGCTTCAGCAGCGGAACACGTCTGGCACTGCGGGATTTGATTCCCTGCCGTTGTAGTGTGTTACTGATGGTGACCTTTGTTACTTTGGTCCCAGCTCTCTGCAGGTCATTCACCAGGTCCCCCCGTGTGGTTCTGGGATCTTTGCTCACCGTTCTCATGATCATTGTGACCCCACGGGATGAGATCTTGCGTGGAGCCCCAGATCGTGGGAGATTATCAGTGGTCTTGTATGTCTTCCATTTTCTGATGATTGCTCCCACAGTTGATTTTTTCACACCAAGCTGCTTGCCTATTGTAGATTCACTCTTCCCAGTCTGGTGCAGGTCTACAATACTTTTCCTGGTGTCCTTCGAAAGCTCTTTGGTCTTGGCCATGGCGGAGTTTGGAGTCTGACTGTTTGAGGCTGTGGACAGGTGTCTTTTATACAGATGATGAGTTCAAACAGGTGCCATTCATACAGGTAACGAGTGGGGGACAGAAAAGCTTCTTACAGAAGACGTTACAGGTCTGTGAGAGCCAGAGATTTTCCTTGTTTGAGGTGACCAAATACTTATTTTCCACCCTGATTTACGAATAAATTCTTTACAAATCCTACCATGTGGATTCATGGATTTTTCTTTCACATTCTGTCTCTCACAGTTGAAGTGTACCTCTGGTGCAAATTACTGACCTCTGTCATCATTTTAGGTGGGGGAACTTGCACAATCGGTGGCTGACTAAATACTTTTTTGCCCCACTGTATATATTGTTTGGTATAAAGCTTTGCTTGTTCCATATTCAGTTTTCCAGCAAAACTTATTTGAGTCCATAAGAAAAGATTCATTCTTATATCTGGAGGAAGATTTTTTTTTTTCAATAAATATTAACGTTAGCCCGTGACTTTGTTCCAGTTTAGAATTTTGGCCCACTGTGTATTTGAGTTTGACACCCCTGTTTTACAGGGTAACATGGTAATGTATTGAGTATTATAACAAACTACTATCTGTAATGTGTAATGCATACATTTTTTGATTAACAATATCAGGACTGGCAGGCATTTCTAGCTACATTTTATAAAATGACCCACTGTTGGCAAGGTTACTTTTAAAATGTATTCCACAACAGATTACAGAATATGTGCCCCAAAATGTATTTATAATGTGTTCTGTTATATTACTCAATGAGTATAACGTATTCTGAATGCTCTGGCTCGTAGCCGAAAAGTAGCTTTACTTTGTTGTCTGGGTCAACTTTGCTAGCGAGAGACAGAGAGAGGCGTTGAATGACATGAACACAGTGTACAGTCACCAGATCGAGACCCCTGCATTAGAGTCTCTTATTGCATAAAATAAGTAACTGTATTCTGATTACTACCTTTTTAAACAAGAACCGTAACGGAATACAGTTACTCATATTTTGTATTTTAAATATGTAACGATACATGTATTGCCCACGAATACTGCGCAAGTGCCCTGTACTTATGTGCATTTTGCGGGCAACAAATCAGGTTTTCGCAAGAAACAATGAAACAAGTACTGTAAGTACTTACTGGGTTGTGGGCCGTGTTATGGAGTGACGTAATTTCATCTATTTTCAAACTTCCATGTATTTTAAAGGGAAAGAGATACAGATTGTTCTGTAAATAATTTTTAGTATTGCAGCAACCCGAGTAATTACTGGTTCTGCTTAAGTAATTTTCTGCATAATGGAAGTTTCACTATTAAGTCTGTCTTATATATTATCTATAAAATTAAAACTATCATAATCACTTTTCTTGTTGCAGGGTAGTTGCGCCTTGTTGCCCACAAATTGCATGCAAGTATTGGGTACTTGTGCCTTATTCGCAGGTCGTGTAATAAAGTGTTACCACATTTCTGAGGTCTAAACTGTGACAGAAGAAGGTTACTGACCTTGGTTTGTTGAGCAGCTCAGCAGTGAGATCAGAACTAAAGAGAAATGACACTCAGGTTGATTTGAGTGTCATTTCAAATCAACTGCACACAAACAGCTGACAAACACACAAACTCTCTCTGGTATATCTACTCGTTTTCTATTTGATGACAGGAATATGTTTCAAAAACATTTGGACAACAAAAGATGGGGAAGTGTGTAATAGTAAAACAGAACATCCCATATGTATATTCTTACAGTTTATACTGTTCTAGCTCCTCTATTCAAATTTAATTATTATTTTTTTAAATCTCAGAAACAGCACTGAATGTAATTGTTGTGATCATAAATATGTGCACTGACTACACTGTTCATATAATACAACATGTCCTCTACTCCTAAAAGAAACCACAGTACACTCATGTGTCCACTGTGCAGCTGTGTTGATATGAGTGAATGATTTGATCTTTTCACTGCCTGCTGTGTTTCCTCGACTCCTGAGCAAAGATAAAGAGTCAGTTCAGACCTGCAGTTGGTCCTCGTGGTGTTTTGAACTTGAATTCAGCCTGATTTGTTTTTTATGTCTTCTCCTCCATCATCAGTTATCAGGAGAGCAGACAGTCAAAGTACAAGAATTCAAACAAACACAGAGATTCTACTTACAGAGCAGACACAGCACAGATGTTTCCTTCATCGTCCTTCTCACTCATTTGACCTTTTTTTCATTTCTGTCACTGACACCAAGTAAAGCCCGCCCTCTTCCTCTGAGCACCAGCTTTCTATTGGTTCAAATAGAGTTAGTGGTTAGTGTGTGTGTGTGTGTGTGTGTGTGTGTGTGTGTGTGTGTGTGTGTGGACGTCCCCCTCAGTGAGAGAGGCAGATATGAGCTGAAACACAGGAATCAAACCAGGGACGCTGCTGTTATGGAGCTGAACTGGAACCATTCAGACACTGAGGCCCTCTGAACACATTTTAATTACAGCTGTGCAGAGACACACTGATGACTGACTGGAACACTGTCATTCACATTTTACATGAACACCATCCTCACACATGGTTTATATATGGCCACTAGAGAGAGATGTTTCACTATAAATACTGTAGGACAAGAGAGGCATTATGGACAAAAACATCACATCCCCCATTTTATTTACAATATAATATTTATTTAAAATGTTCTGATTGTTCAAATATGTTATTTTTTTATTGTTGTAAAATAATGTGTGCCCCAGTCTCCAATAAGACAGTACTGGAAGGGTAGTTATTCCTCCGTTACCACATAAAAGGGAGTATCTCCTGAAATGAGCAGCTCTCACAGTAGTAAACAAGCCCGGCCACTAACCATAATGCAGTGCCTAACAAGAGCTGTGTGAGACTATGTACAAAGGTGTAACAATGTTCTATGTCTATACATTTGCAGGTAAGCAGATACAAGAGAGTAAATAACTTGAGCTGTGTTTAAAGATAAGTCAACGGGGTTACAGAGAATGTAGGAAAGTTGTCCGTTAACCCCCTTTATGTGTCATTAGTATATATTCATTGGTAGCAATAACCTTGAAGCTAACAATTAGCAGCTAGAGCTAATTCGCCAGTATGAGTTGAAAACTCGTGGCATTGTCGTTTGATCTACACCTGTATCGGCTGTAATCTCAGTGGATGAAGACTGGCTATCACACTATCTTTTGTTTATGTTTATTTTACTTATGTACTACTGACAATACAATTTAATTATTTTATTTATACAAATCACAACAAGAATCACCTCAAGGCGCTTTATATTGTAAGGTAAAGACCCGGTAAAGACCGTACAGTAATACATCATGGATACAAGTAACTCATTGGAACATTTTTGTCATTTCTGTAATTTGTGGTTCCTCCTTTCTCGTGCATGTGCACTGGAAATCACTCAAGATAATTGGAGCAATAGGTGTGGTGACTCCCAAGCTAGGGGGTTCCCAGGAACAATATCGGAAATTTCTATAAGAGCTAAGATACTTCACATGACCCTCAAGGTCTCAGGCCTCTGGTAGAGGACCCAAGCTTGAAGGAAAGACCCTCCGCAGAGGTGAGAAAAGGGAAATAGACCCCAGCTTCTGTGGATCTTGTGCTCAGAGCTTTTTCCTGCCCTGCCATGATTAGTGCCTCCCTTTCAGTCCAGCTACTGGTAGAACTTCTGGATACCACTTCTTCTATCTGACCAAAGGGTGCAGCAAGAGTACTGACAGGGACGAGAAAGTAACACTGGAGGAACCTTGGAGTCATTTTTGACCAGGATATGTCCTTCAATGCACATATTAAACAAATACGTGAGACTGCTTGTTGGGTTTAAGTCAACCCTACTGATGAACAGAAACTGTTACTGAAAGCAACCACACAGACACCAGTGTATGTTTCACTTGCAAGGGGAGCATCAAGGAGGGCAGTGTTGCCACTCGCCTGTCCAAGCAACTCCAATTCCTGCATGTCCGCCTCACTCTTTAATTGATAAAAGAGGTTACACACAACTCAGTTAACCACGTGACAGTTTTTGGCCATGTCACCCACATCACTTTGCTGCAACAGAATATAGTTAGTGAATGTATTAGCAATCATTGTACTCATCATTTATCTTATACATGGTGAAATGCATTCTTCAGACAGACAAAACAATGTCAACTGTACAAAAGACATTATCTGATAAATCCACAAGAGCACACAGGTCTCCCCTTGGCGGTTTGTCTCTCTTAACCTTTATCTGCCAGATTATGTACATTATTTTGCAAGCTTGCTCCTGTATTGAGCCAAATCTGTTGAGCACCTCGTACACCCCTGTAGCCTTCCTCAATGTTACTGCAGGATCACTTTCCAGCTTTTCCACATTTCACTGTTGTTCACAATCTCCTCATGATGATCTGTAGGAAGCCAAGTGGTACAGCCCCTCTGCCTTAATAGAACAGAACAGTCTGGTTTCTATTCAGTTCAATTCAGTTCAATTCAATTTTATTTATACAGCACCAAATCACAACAACAGTTGCCTCAAGGCACTTTATGTTGTACAGTAGATCGTACTTTAATAGATACAGACAAAAACCCAACAATCATATGACCCCCTATGAGCAAGCACTTTGGCGACAGTGGGAAGGAAAAACTCCCTTTTAACAGAAAGAAACATCCAGCAGAACCAGGCTCAGGGAGGGGCGGGGCCATCGGCTGTCTGTTACCCACCAACTCGATAGCTAACCGGGGGTTCAAGGGTCACTCGAGCCGGTGAGAACAGCTAACTCCCGGCTAGTGATGGAATTTCCGGCTCTTTTGGCTCGGCTCACTAAAAAGAGCCGGCTCTTTCGGCTCCCAACCGGCTCTTCAGGTTGTTTTGTTGCTTTAATTAATTTATTATTAACAACAATATAAAATTATGCACAAAAGGAATTACTAATGTAAAAAAAATTGGTTTTATTTATATATGTTTATATATAAATATATACAGTGGCCCCTAGAGACAAAGCACATACAAACTCCAAAGCATGTAAAAACTCCAGAACACATTTCTAGCGTTAACTGAACTTCCAAAAAAGAGCTACCTAGATCAATTGTGGGCCACTGTCCGCAGTGTTGGGAAATCCATACCAGGCTGGAACGAGTCAAGGTAGGTGAGCATCCACGAGAAGACACAGCAGATGCATCCTACTAATACTGACAGGACCAGGAGACCCCAGAAACCGAGCATCTTCTCTTCAGTGCCATCCTCTCCTGTCACCCTCTCTGCCCGCAGCTCTTTGAGTATGGGGTAGATAAGGGCGCAGAGAAACCCTTATTACTAATTTGTATTATAATTCAATTTTCACGAAATATTCATATTCAATATTGGTCCTTTTATATTATAACCACGGATCCACCCAGGCTCATGGTGGGGCAGGGCTCTGTCCTGGGATGCTTAAGTACAAGGTAATGTAGACCTGACCAGGTATCCAGTCTGTCAGAATTGTTTTCAATATTTGGTTCAAAAACATGAGTGACAACAAAAATCCAACAAGGATTCTTGCATATGATGAAGTCTGTCTTTGACTGTATTGTCCAGCTGATCCATCAAACCCCCAGCAGGTGAACCTTATTCATGACATAACACTGCAACAATGTAAAAAATGAAACAGCAACAGTCTAAATGTAAAGTGTATTCTAAACTCCTCTTCAATAAATCATATGCAAAGAGTCATTCAGGACTGTAAAACGTGAACTACAGAACCCAGAGTCTTCATCATTAAATCTCTGGTTGCTTCATTTTTCTATCCTATATCAGACACTTTAAGGTTAGGTTAGGTAAAGTTGCATTCTCATGGTGAGGCAAAGTGCTTTATGTGTGTATGTGCGTGTCATGAACGGCTATAAAAGGCCTATAATTAAAGAACAAAGCGGGTTTGAGTTCGAGTTGCGGCAGACTGTCACTACTTGTAAGTGGAACGCAGCCTTCCTACGGCGGACAGCTAATAACAGGAATCGGACGCGGTCCACCCAAGTCCACAGCAACCACCATAGCAACCGCCTAGCATGACCTTAGAAACATATTCTGTCTTCATAACTATCAAAAACGTGAAATGATTTGCAAAGTGTGAAAGTGTTACAGCTGCAGAGAGCTATGGCGGCATCTTTGGAAGCTGTTTACATAGCTAATAATATACGATGTAACCATGGAGACAGTCAGTCACGTGAGCTAGCGGTGCACGTTTACTACAGTGAATAAGGTGATTGCGTCCACACGCTGCAGAGGGTAAAGACATTACTTCAATATTGTTTTATATTTGCCTTCTGTTGACCATCACCTCAGGTTCACCATCACAGTTTCAGCAGACAGATGCACACTGTCTAAATATGAACACATTCAAAAACTCATGTCTCAGAAATAACCACAGCTGTTCATGTTTGTCATTAGTTTTATTTGTAAGAAAATTATGAACTTCATATTGTGCATCAAATAAAAGGACATTTCACAACTCTGAGTCAACAGAAACAGGTAACAGAAATGTCTCTAATGTAGACATGTACAGTGTAGTGTAAGCATTAAAAGATCATAAAGGAAACACTAACATTTATGTGAAACTAATTGTAATTAAAAAAATGAACAGGTGGTTTATAGATTTAAAAGAAAGAATCTGAAAACAACACTTTTTTGGTCTAAGTGATCAAAGTAGAAAACAGAACTGGGGCCCATTCTTCGTACCTCGCTAAGTAAGTTAGCTGGATTTGATTGTTGTCGATTTCGCGTGATCTTGGATCGTTCGGTTCCCCGAAGCTCATCCGGGACTTGCTGTCATAGCAACAGAGCCGTAAGCGTAAACCTGCTGGGGAGCAGGTTTACTTTATGTAAACAGGATTAGATCGCGGCCACGCAGGTATGTCCGCTTCATTTATACGAAAGCAACAGCGATATTCCACCACTGTTTCACCATAAATAAATAACATCAATGTAACTAAAGATAATGCAGCACTTGATCCTTTTATTGATGTCACACAGATACATACAGGTCATTTCCTAAAAAAGGGAAATGTACTATTAACATTCTATTACATGTATGTGATTATTACAGATGTAATTCATATTTCAGAGTAGTAATTGTAAATTACTTTGTGTAATCAAGATGAGAGACCACGGCTATAAAAGCGAAGGTGGATTTGGGAAGTCTGTCGCAGCCATGTCCTGTCCGTTTACGCGAGCAGCCCATTGCAGAAGGTGCAAGATTGATAAGGAGAGTCCTCAGAATTCAGCGTATATTGCGGGATAGACAGGATCCTTTAGCTCAGCGCGACAGTGTGCTCATTGAGAGATATCGATATTCCCGTGAGGGTATTATTTACTTAACCAACTTGTTGACGAGGGGGTGCAGGACCACCACCTGTCTTTTTTTGCTCTGCCCTTTTCTTGGTTGCGGTTATGAACAAACAAACAGAGTATTCCAGGGTCTCTTTCCAAGAGACGAAAAGCAATATAAGTGATAAATATTACCATTCTATAGAATATTCTTATATTTCACTTTTACTT
Source organism: Aulonocara sp. 'chitande type north' Nkhata Bay (assembly GCF_057382095.1). Taxonomy (NCBI): domain Eukaryota; kingdom Metazoa; phylum Chordata; class Actinopteri; order Cichliformes; family Cichlidae; genus Aulonocara; species Aulonocara sp. 'chitande type north' Nkhata Bay. Next base: position 13,597,051 of record NC_141346.1, read on the forward strand.
GTTCCCATGTTCTAGTGGGTCCTGTTGTGGCTCTAATGTGAAAGGGGATATAATATAACATATTATAATATAATGTAATATAATATTGGATAATATAGTGTAATATAATAAATTTACCCTACCGCCTACTGGTGTTGGCCAGAGGGGCCGATGGCGCAATATGGCAGCCTCGCTTCTGTCAGTCTGCCCCAGGGCAGCTGTGGCTACAACCGTAGCTGCCTCCACCAGTGTGTGAATGTGAGAGTGACTGAATAGTGGCATTGTAAAGCGCTTTGGGTGCCTTGAAAAGCGCTATATCAATCCACTCCATTATTATTGTTATTATTAAATTACTTACGAGTTTAATTTGTCAGCAACTTTCTGCCAGCCCTCTCTCCTTGCTTCTGCAGCCTTTGCAGTGTTCCCTTGCGTTCTGATTAAACTCTGAAACTCCTGAAATCCCTCACTCAAGAGTTCTTGCTCTGCTGCCGAAAAATACCGAGCCGAGCGCGCTCCTTCGACATTTTCGCCGACCAATCAAAGGGTTGCCGATCAATGTTTCTACTATCGATGCGTAGCCCCTTTTACGACACCCAGTGATCTCACATTACTTCATCCAGCTGTACTAATCGTCAACAGCAGGTGTGTTCGGAGAACCGGATTAGCGAGCTCACGGTTAGCGTGATGATTTGGTCTTGGATGTGTCATTTGATCTTGGATGTAGTAAGCGACGTACGAAGAACGGGCCCCTGATGTTCAAGAACAAACCGTAGCTGCACTAATATTACACATCTCCATTGTTGTGGTGAACAGACATGTTGCTTTTAAAACCACATGCAGTGTGTGACCGTGACTGTTCACTGAGACCATGAACGCCACTTCGCTGAAGCCTTCGCCTTCTTCTTCTTCTTCTTCTAAATTGGAAGCAGAAGGAGCACGAGCTGCTTTGATCTACTGAAAGGAAAAAGCAGAACATCTGAGTTGAAACCAGTCAGCTGAAATCATTAAGACAGGAACAAATTCAATGCAGTGTCTCAGGTGGCTTAGCCTGTTACAACTGTTGATACAAGCTAAATACGGTTAACACACAGTGTCAGGGAGCTCCAGTGTGGGAACTAGTGGCTTTAGGTTTGTAGTCATTTAACTTTCATCCATTCATTCATTTAATTCAGGAGGAAGAAATGTCAGGTTGATGCAGGCTGGTTACATGCATTTGGTCCCATGCTGTCTTTAACTAAATGACTTGGTTCACTTTATGGCTGGGCTGTATGTGGGGTTATATCATGTTATTTGGGCAGGAGTACCTGTCCTCTGTTAGACTTAGAAAGTTTCTCCATAAGTAGAGTTTCTAACTCTTATAGCACATCTGTGGCTGACAGCTTTTTGGTGGCTCTTTTTACCCCACACTGGTTGTGAGTGTGTAAATAGCCCCACTAGTTCTTTTGGGTTGCAGTTAACTTGGGAGGAAGAGGTGGGTCTGCCATGACTAGATGAATAACAATTATCTGGGATACATAAATTTCATAATGCATGCATATATCTCTATAAACCTGCCTGAGGGCTGCCATTTTTTACATTCAGTTATTTCTTTGTTGAATCTAAATAATGAATGTGTTACAGTTAAACTGACACTGATCAGTGTAAATGGCTCATTGGGACACAGAAACCTTTAAATTAAACCCTATCACCTGATCTCGAGTGTCAAACAATATCAAAGCTGTAAAAGCTGTTTACAGTCAGAATTTATAAAACTATGATTGTAAATAAATTCAAACAAGTGAGCTTTTCTCTTTGTGCTGAATATCAACACTGTGATTTCTTAGACTGTAAGCTTTACTTCAGCACAACCACTTGTAGAAGCCGTCACTCCAAATGTCTTTGATAACAAGAAAAAAAAAATACCTTTTCATTCCACGGCCTGAAGTTCTTCTCCGACATCTTCTGCCATCGGCTTTGTCTGCTGGTTTGAAGACAATAAACCACAAAAAGATGATTTAGTCACTTTGTCTGCGTCATGCAGCTCGAATGTGTCGTGTAACGATGTTGAATAGCCGTCGTTATCCCTCTGCTGTGTCAGTAGGATTGTACTGTACAGCATCTCATTGATATGTGAGGAATGCTAATGTAAACAGACTTACATCATTAAAACATAAAGGGCAGGAGATATTTAGATATTTTTATATTTATATTACATTTTATAGCTGACGGATATTACTAAATAGATAGAATTTACTAAATAGCTGGATGAACATGAAAAGTATGTCTATAATAACAAATGACCATGAGAGCCAGTAGAATTAATTCAACTGGACACTCGAAAGACGTCCTTAAATGCTCTTTAAGTGGCAGAACAGATGAACAAACAGTTAATTGCTTACGTGAGATGAAATCTGCTCAGCTACTTTGAAAACAGCTTCTAACTGGTTCCTCCTTTAACAGGATGACTGCTCAGGGGTAAGGCCATCATGCAGTCCAGCAACCTTTATGGTTCTGCTTTGATTCACCAGGAACTATTAGGGAAACCTTCCAGCGCCTCCTGTGAAAGACACAGGGATAAACACACAAACATTTATTAACATGTTCCACAGTCTTCCAGTTTGATTTTCTCATCCTGTGGACAACAACGTACATGGATGCAGGTTTATTGTTAACTTTTGTAAGGTTTATTTAGTGAACATATCCAGCTGCAGCTCCACTGTGATCCTGAACTGGATAAGCACTTAAGAAAATGTGTCAATAAATGGACAAACATCAACTTACTATATTTATCCAAACAGACGGGACCAATAATGCTTCGCTGAGTTAGAGACTTTAATGTCTCTTCTATGTAAGAATGTCTCGTGCTGATATACCTGCAAACTTGACAACAAAGGTTTTTCAGACTACATGTAGCTGTCCTCTATGTCAGCTCACACATTTACATTTATGTCACACTTATTTCTGCATTTTATAATTATTACTTACATTTTGATTAGATAGCTTGAGTTTGTAAATGATCAGATTACATAATTGGAATACAATGTATCCAGTTCAAGGTCGCGGGAGGATGAAGCCTATCCCAGCTGATACAGGACAAAGACAGGCTGCCAGTTTATTGCAGGGCTAACACGATATGTGTAACAGAAAATCCACTTAAATGTTTGATATTTCTTATAATAATCATAATTATGACTATTATTTAAAGGTTTCTTTAAATAATACATTTTGATTTTTTATAACCTCTAAAATATAAACCTGAGCTGTTTCAGATTCTGACCTCTGACCTCACTGTAGCTCCCTCTTGGAAGTACGTCTGCTTCTTGTCCCCAGTGTTGACCGCCTGCCCTTGATATCACGTACTGTACCTGAGGAACAAAAAAGGACAAACACTTGCCTTCATTTAAGAAGTACATTCATACAGAGGTAATCTATGGAAACACACTAGTTCACCCTTTGGGAGAAATCAGTTCCTGTGAAACATTTCTGTAAATGAACATCATGTGGAGAATGAATGAAATGAGTTCTTCAGGTGACTCAGCAGTCCCACACTGACAAATGAAATCTAGTTAAACTATTAAGCATCTTTGCTCTTCTGAAATCTGTGTTAAACAACAACAAACATAAATTAGTAACAAAAATACAGCTGAGTAGAGGCTTTACAAACCACCAGCAGCCATAATGCTAAATTTTAATCTTCAAATGTTTCTGAGCCGTCTTCAACCTGCTTTTAACACATTAAAGTCCCACAGTCAATGCAGCCTGACTCAATCCTAAATGTTCAGCACACAGAGACACAGAGGTGCCGCTTAAAGTTTAGTGTTAACCTGAGTCACTGATCATTTGCAGTATTACAGAGTCTGGCAGTCTTTGCATGATGTCCACGTCACTGTAAGTTTCTAGCTGACTCTCAGGTGTGACAGGTGTGCCAGCAGGAAAGAGTAATAATAACCTGCATCCTGAGGTTTGTCATGCAGGATTAAAGGAGCCAGGCTTTGTTCACACAGCTGGGATTGTATTTTACACTGACCCTGGGTCAGTATAAGTATCATACAGTTTCAACGAAGCACTGAAACTTGCACATATTTATTACAGATGCACTGAAGCTAATCGAGATATTTGCTGTCAGTCTGTGGCTGCGATTAAACACTTTACTGGAAACTTTATTAACTAGTAACTTCATCAGTCATGACCAGTGTTGGGACTAACGCGTTATTAAGTAACGCGTTACAGTAACTACGTTATTATTGTGGTAACGAGCACGGTAACTAGTTATTATGCCAAAATCAGGAACGCGTTAGTCGTTACTGGGATTTAGATAGGGTCGTTACTCGTTACTTCGTGTGGTGGCTATCGCGGAGGTTCCACAGATTCAGTAACATTAGCAAGTGGTGGAGGCCAGCAGGTGGATGAGGGAAAGGGAGGAAAAGAGACCCGAGGCGGCCGCCGGTCCAAGTGTGAACTGAACTTCAGGTAAGAAGTTATGACCTGCAGTCTCTCTGGGTCAGATATGAACCAAGTTTAGGTGGAGTTTATTTTCGTTATGCTGACTTTTTCCGTACTGCGTGCTAGCTAGCATGACGGAGTTTCTATACAGCTGGGTGGGTGCTATGAAGCTAATGATGTTGAACTTTATTTTGTTTATAAGTTATTAGAGTTGCCAACCGTCCCGCCTGGTATTCAGAGAAAATATTACGCGGAACAGTTTGTCCCGTAATTCAGCTACAATGAAAATGACACAAAGCTGGAGTTATTCTGTCTTTGCTGCACAGCTGCCTCTTCTTCTCTCATTCTCTCCCCCTCCCTCTCCCGTTTCTACTTCAATCATGAAAACTGATCAATGATCAGCTGATCGGCTCTCTTGTTTGTTTATCGCTCACTTTGCGCCGAAAGAGGAAACCAGCGGATGTCGCGCTAAACAACAACAGCAGTTTAAGCTTGATCAGCTGTTGTTAGAATTTATTTAATATTAATTTCTAGTATCAGCTGATGTTTGCTGGAGCCACAGCTGTAAACCTGCTGGTCATGATATGGTTTGGTTATCTGGTGAGAGGGAAACATGAGGATGAAATCAGGAGATGTCCTTACTGAATCATCAGAGCTGAACAGGTGATGGAGAAACAGGTTTACCTTTTAGGTGACATGAATGAGTTGAAGGGAAGTTATGAACAGTTTCTGAGAGACAAATAACCCCAGGATCCTTTTTTAGGTAGCTGACAGCTGGTAACTGTGCAGGTGCGGATCTAGCAAAGTTTTGCCAGGGGGGCAGGTAGGGCATTAACAGGCAGAGGGGGGCACAAAGAAATATTTTTCTTTCTTATTCTCATTTAAAATGTCTAGCTTTTAAAAAATAATTATCTGAATCTTACAACAAACGATTGATAGATTGATGCATATATACCATCAGAACAGTGTACATCACTGTGTTTATTTTCATTCAAAGGCGTTATGATTTTTCCTATAATGGTGGGCCGGTCTCTAGTCAAAATGCCCGGGACAATTTTTTTGTCCCAGTCCAGCTCTGTATGCAGCTCATCTGCAGTCTGGTGTTACCTACATCTTCCTATTCAGAAGGCAGCATTTCCGAGTTCTGAGTACAATTGAAAGCACCACGACTGCAGTTTTTGTGTTGGATGTAAAAGGCGCACATGACGCTGTGACGTAGGCTAGAATCATGGCAGCAGTCAATGACGGTCCAGGCGTGGGATTTCTCTCGTGGAAATATGCACATTATCTTTTCCTTTCTATTGGTAGGTGGCACAGTGCACTTGTGGCAAGCAAGCAAGCTAGAAGACTGGCAAAGTTATGGAAGCAACACATTAATAAGAGAATTCTGAGTAAAACCAAAGTTACTTTCCCTAGTAACTAGTTACTTTGAAAGTAACGAGTAACTTGAAGTAATGGAGTTTTGAGAGAAGTAACTAGTAATGTAACTAAGTTACTATTTTAAAGTAACTTACCCAACACTGGTCATGACAGAAGCTAATATTTCTGTGCTAACATCGTTTAGCCAGTAACAGCTTTCCTCCAATATAAGCTAACGTTTACACCGTAACTTTAAGCTAGCACCATAAAGACGGTAAAACACGTAATAATATCTACAAATGCATCTTAAAGCTGTTATATTAGCACTCGGTGTATTACTAACATAACCACATTAACATTACTGACACTCGCTGACTTTTAATAGTCATTCTATAAATGCTGTCCGTTTAAATGGTCTTACCTGTACACACTGCTGTATCCACCGGATTGCAGCCAGAGTGGATTCTGGAGTCTTCCACGCTCCTGTTAGTGATCCTCCATCTGGATGGATGAGAACAACCTTCTGAACAATCTAGCAGGAGATGACCCATATCTATGGGACTGATTTGTGCTAATAACGCCCATTGTATGGACTGATAACAGCCGAAGCGGGTGAATAAAGCCACCCAGTAGCTAGCTGTGCCATTACCCAGCATACATCACTCCCTCCGTAAATGCAATAAACCATACAAAAGTATCGTTCTACCTGTTTTTCAGGTAGTTGTTTACATTATATAATTTATTGTGTTCTGTATACGTCACTACAATGTGATTTGGAAAATGTCTAAATATACCAACAAAAGGCACTTCCGCGGCAATCTCTTCAATCGGAGGACCCTTCACGTCAATTCCCGACGCGAGAGGGGTACCCTGCACGTCCATAAGTGCAGCAGAGGGAGCCTGACCATGCGTTTGACGAGTTGGGAGTGAGAACGTGTTGTATAGTCAGTAATACATGTAGTAAGGCTGTCAATGTCCTCTCCGTGGTCGTCACAGATCACCTCCCACTCTGCTGCAGAGTTGTTCTTTCACAGTGATGTGAAAGGGGGTTACACCATCTGTCATTCACAAACACTGTCAGTCCCCCTCCTTTCCTCTTACCGCTCTCTCTCGTCCTGTCCGCTCGCAGCATCTGGAATCCCAGTAGTGTCACGCTCGTGTCCGGAGTTAGCGGTGTTAGCCATGATTCCGTTAGCATCATGATGCTACATTGCCGGTGTTGTGCCAAAACCGGTACTCCCTCTGTGACCAGGTTAGCGACGTGAGCTCATTCATCTTATTGGGCAAAGATCTTACGTTTCCAATAATTACAGAAGGAAGAGATGGTCGATAACGTCTCCTTCACGGGCGACGGCGCTCCTTCCCAGCACGACACCCCCGTCTTTTCCTCCTCAGCTCGCTGGGAATGTCGGGTCTGTCCGCCGACAGTACCGTTGCGGGACGCAGTGCTAACAGCTGATCCTTACTGTAAACAAAGGATTCCTGCTCTGGGTCCCCAGACACGGGTGAAAAAAGTAGAAATAAACTAAGAAAAACGACCAGAACTAGCACAAAATGGTAGAACATGGTTGCAGAGTCTAATTACTGATACGTTAGTTATAAAAAAAATTACGAGAAGAAAAAAATAAGAAAGAAAGAAACTCAGAATGAGCAGAGCTGCTGTAACAGGCTGCCGCACACGGGGGGCGCCGGTGTTCCAGATCTACTGGCGTTTAGATCGACTGGCGTTGGTCGAACAGATGTGTGGCAGTCTTGCGTTTCAGGAGCTGCTACCGACAAACCAGCAAAAAAACGCCAAATGTGTCATCTGTGACAGTTGTGAGGTTATCTCAAACACACTCCGTCAGTCTTGATGCTGTTGAACAACAAAATGTTTAAAAATGTGGCGAGTTTACCTGGTGATATCCTCATGCGCGACGCGATCGCGAAAACAGCAAACAAGTAACACCACGCCGATGTTGTTCACGGGACAGCAGGAGTAAACGATCGGGAGACTCTTGTCGTCGTTATCGTTCCCCTCGCACGGTTTATTTCTCCGAATTCAGCGTTTTTGCTTCACAACTACAGCGAGCAGTTTACTTTGTGCACTTACATGGACTCGAGTCAACCAGCGCCACCTCTGGCCAAGTGCCACAGCCTACAGCCAGATCAACCTGTGACACACATCTGCAACACGTTTGAATTCGTGTCATGCACATTTGTACCTTTCAATTGTCTCTGTTTGTGCGTCATGCAAATAAACCTTTGAAATGAATGAAATGATATCATGTATTTATTATCAGCCTAAAACTGGTAAAACTGTGTTTGTCATTACTTTTATATAGTGGTATTACTTTCGCAATTTTCATTTTTTTTGGAAAACAACCGGACTGAAATGATAAATTGCAGACATACAGTATGTTAAGGGACTAGCAATATTCAGAATAACCTGTTTAACTACAGACATATTTATGTCATGATAATCCATTGAACACTTACTTTTACATTTTAATGTGATATTTATTACTTCTTGCTCATTTGTAGCTGAGAGGAACAGTGAAAAGAGATTTGATTTTATATTACTGATATTTTCATTTTTTTGACACGGGATGTCCGCTGCTAGTTCAGGGCCAACATTTATAAAAAAAAATTATTGAACCCATCTACAATGCTACTCATGTTGTGATTTTCACCATTTGCGTCAATGAAACATTCAGGATATGATGTTTCAGAAGATCCTTGTTTAATTAAGTTGTTTAACACATCCCAAGTTCCTTTTATATTGTTTTTTTCATATAATCTTCTTCTATAATAAAGTTGTTTACTCATTCTTATAATATCAGTCAATTTATTTCTATATGCTTTATATCTTTGTTCCACTTCTTTTGTTTTTACTTTGATGAACTGTTTATACAGATTGTTTTTCTTTTTGCAAGCATTAATAATTCCTTTTGTGAGCCAAGGACTTTATATTTTTTCTTTGTCTTGTGTTTGTTTACAGGACAATGTTTATTGTACAACATAGTGAAAATATCTAGGAAATTGTCATAAGCCTTGTCCGCATCTGACTCTTCATACACCAAACTCCAGTCTTGTTGTGCTAAATCGAAATTGAAGGCATGAATTGCTTCTTCATTTATTGCCCCTACGTGGCGTCCTTGTAGGGGCGCCACATGCCAGAATACTCCACTATGGTAGACCAGTAATCACATGGGCCCTTCCAATAAGTGTGATAGGGGTAACCAAGCTTCTGATTATTACACTCTATATCTACCATTGGATTGTAACCTACCCAAACATCATATTCCCGCCATGAACTATTTAAACCTTTACATGGCACGGTGGTTAGCACTGTTGCCGCACAGCAAGAAGGTCCTGAATTCAATTCCACCATCAGGCCGGGGTCTTTCTGTGTGGAGTTTGCATGTTCTCCCCGTGTTTGCGTGGGTTCCCTCCGGGTACTCCGGCTTCCTCCCACCGTCCAAAGACATGCAGCTTGTGGGGATAGGTTAATTGGATAATCCAAATTGCCACTAGGTGTGAATGTGAGTGTGAATGGTTGTCTGTCCCTGTGTGTTAGCCCTGCGACAGACTGGCGACCTGTCCAGGGTGTACCCTGCCTCTCGCCCTATGACAGCTGGGATAGGCTCCAGCGCCCCCCGCAACCCTGAAAAGGATAAGCGGAAGCGAATGGATGGACATTTAATGACAGCACAAAGATCGAATGTGTACGAAGTAGTGGACCCTTTAACGTAGTCCAACTCTACACCGCCATAATAATCAAAACACTCATCTGATTTACCTGTTTCACTACGTTTGGTTCACTTCACCGTGGCCTGTGATGATGCAGTCGCTGGAATGGATTCAGGTCTGTCTCTGGGCAATTCACTTATAAGAAAAATCACAGTTACAATAACAACAGTCACACCTAACACTACCATTTTTCTCCAATTCCCCCTCAACCAGCCTAGAGAAGTTGACATGATTTAAATGTAGATAAAAGGCTCGTCTATTTACATCTCTCCCTCACAGAAGGCTTCTCTGCAGAGCATCAAATCTGCATGGCAAAGTGACACACTTTAGGTGATCTTCATCCTTGGGAAAAGTGGTGTCAACTATTTCCCAGTCTCCTAGTATTTGTGCCTCACACAGAAACACAATTCCATCGCTGGACTTCCTCTGCACCGTCACTTTTAGAGCTTGGCACGCTCTCTCCATCCCTCAGGTTCTCATGTTCCAACGCTGCTGAAGATTTAAGGCAGAGCACGTCGTACACCTTAGTCGTCTTCCTCAGCGTCAACATTGAATCTTTCATTTTATTTAAAATCTTGCTGTGGGAAGTCTCCTCTTGATCTCCTGGAAGCTCAGTAGCACAGCTCTCTGTGTGATGTCCGCTGTGCTGAAGATGATCTCTGATCCTCCTGAAGCCTCTCTCCTGGCCTCAGCTCCCATCTTGTGGACGATCCTCTCAGCCACTCCTTCTCATCATGGCACCTCACGACATCTACAAATTCAAAAATGACACTCCTCTCGCCACACGGCTTTCGCCATGTGTCAACTCCCCAATGAGACATGCACAAGAATGTTGCACATTCTCTCTAAAACAATCTCTACGGTTTCCCACTTGGAGCAGCCATACTCCAACCTGTACCCCTGTGTAAAAACATTAATCAGCAGTCACATGTTAAGCTTGTTTAACTCCCAGCTCCACCTGGAGCCTGTAACCTGGAAGACAAATCTGTTAAATCAAACTTCACATTTGCAACCAACTATAGATCATGAGAGTGATAAAGTACTCAGCATAACAGACAAGTATCATGTGCAGGTTTTCTCCAATAATTAAATCACTATTATTACCATAATTTGTCCCAAATCATGAATCATCCCAATTTATTCCACAATTAATCTGTGACTTTCCTTAAACAATTTCACTCCACCCATTTTATCACTTTGAGTTCAATAGTGGCAGGCTAATGAGCCCATCTTCAACTATTCCATAAACACTGCATCCCTTATTTGTTTTTCTCATGTCACTTGTCCACTTTTGCTGAATCCTCCACATGCACTCTTAAAGAAAACAAACATTAGCAACACACATGGCTCATGTGGTGGGCAGGCGTCGGCCATCCACATTCCAGAGGTGCCATAAAAAGACCATAAAGTTAGCCATCCCTAGCTGTGGAAAGAAGTGACACTAGTTTTCAACACAGAAAATTTCTCACATGTTATTCACATTGTCAAAGTAGCCTTCACATTTTCCCAAAAACACAGTGTAACAGCATCACCAACTCATAACCTGTAGTAGAGAAACAAACATCCACCAATTGTTCTGTTAGAAATCACATCATCAAATCACATGAAGAACTGTAATGCTGTAGAAAAGAATGCAAATATTAGCGCTGCGCAGGTGTGTACACACTTTCTCACAGTAACTTCTGTGAGCAACATGAATAACACACCCCTGGTAGATTCACAAACACAGAAAATGGCATTTAAAAGGTGAAACCATCACGCAACCTCGAATGTTGCTGTCATCTTTCTGCTCCTGTAAAAGGAAACACATAAATTCATCCACCCTTTTGTCCTGTCTAGGTGGAGCTTAACCTTGAGTCGTGGTTAAGTCTTGTCAGCTTTTACCAGTCAGTCAGTTTGTTTTTATTTCCATTCATTCATTCATCCATTCTTTCTTTCTTTGCTGATAGTGGAACCTATCGTCGCATTTAGTTTCCACTTTCAGCAAAATGACGTCATTTCAAAAGAAAAAGAAGAAGAACTTTAGATCGGATTTCCTCGCTGAATCTTTTTTAGGCAGGGACTAATTGTCCCAAATAAGTGGCTTTCTCCAGAGCCCATTTTAATGTGGAGAAGCTCACTTATAACAATTTTCTTTACGACGTGTAGCACTTTTAATTCCCGACGTGCAGATCTGCTTAAAGAGAAGAAATTCACAAACAAAAATCAGTGCACTGTTCAAAAAATAGAAATAAAAATTGACAAATAAAACTGAAAAACAAAAGAAAAAAGAAAAAATACAGAAGCCCGGTCTTAAGACTTGTCACGGAATATTCTTTCTCTTATAGGTGAGAAAACACCCATACTTCAGTAACAAAACAAAACAAAAAACAAAACAAAACAAAAATCTGCTAGTTTCACTCATTTAAACTCTGGCTGCAGGATTCTGTTCACCCCTGCTATCATGTTCCCCAAAATAATACTAATTCAGTCGTCTATGTATCAGTTCTCAACCCACTCACTAAAACAAACAGGATGATGGTAACAAAATTACCTACTTAAAATTGTGTTTGATCTTCATTACATGTGTGTGTCGGGTTAATACATTTTCTGTTTTTATGTATCCTTTTATGTACCTTCCCCCTTTTTTTGAAACAAAACTCCGTTCACTCCAAATTTTGTTTCAGAAACATCTAAATGAAAAACTCTGTCATAGTCAGGCACAGCTAAACCCCAAATGCTTGCAGGTTACCATAGGCAACCACACTGTGTGTTGTCAACCCCTTCCACAAATGCCCTCTTTTAATGTGTAACACTGTGTATGATTTTTAAACAGACTCACATGCTTAAGATGTTGTCTAATCTTCATGAGCTCTCTTGTGTTTGTGTTAGTAGGGTTAATGCATGTTCTGCTTGTGTATGTGATTTTGTATATGTTTCTATTTTCGCAGTGTTTCAGACTCCTTCTCAATTTTCCAACTTAAGCAGTCAGATTTCTTTTCCCCAGGTTTGCTAACCCAAATTTTGATTTCCCACATTAAATAATTCCCATGTGTTCTCACCTAGTCTTCTCACTCTGTTGTCCTCTCCCACTTCAACAGTCCAATAGCCGGCAGTTCTCCTTCAGCTTTGTCCTGTGTTCCACTGTCTCTTCTTGCCATTTTACTCCAAAGGTGGCAAATGTTAAACTCCAACAGTCTCCTCAGTTCTCCTCAAATGTTCTTGTCACATGCACAGTGAAGTTGCAGCTTGTTGGAAACACAGTGCCATTCATCCAATCAGGCAGGATGATGGGTTTGCTCTTCTTCTCTGATGCTGTTTGTTCACATTGCTGCTGCTTGCTGGGACTCTTTGCTCAGGACTTTGCTGCTGTCCCTTTATCTGCCATGTTATTGCTCTTTAGAGCTGCATTCCTTGTCTTCAGGAAGGAGTGAGAGCTCGCTTGTGAGGTTGAGAAACACATGGTGCTGTAAATAAGTTAGCCAGAAACTTGGCCTGCATGTTTCCAATGATGTTAAACTATGACTTTCTTCCAACCGCTGCATGTGGAAAATTGATTCAGGTCTGCTTTGCACCTGAAAGTGACAAACTAAGACATTTTCATTATTATTATCAGTGCTTAATCAACACACATCTCTCTCTCTCTCTCTCTCTCTCTTTCTCTCTGTTCTTGTGAACAGTCCTTTCTTAAAAGCAGAAAATGAGACTGTAGTTGTTCCTGGCTGATCAACACAAAACCTTTTTCCTATAATTTTTTTCATCTACAATATAAATTCTCTCTTTTTCACTCTTTTTTTTTCTGGTGCATATTATGTGTGGTGTCACCTGTGTGGTGTCACCTTTCCATTTTTCTAACAGTACACTTGCATACCTCAGTGCTTGTCTTCCTCCCCCTTTTGTGGTGGTCTGGACACTGTGTCAATCCTCCACTTCCAGGCAGTCGCTTGTCTCCCCGGATTCCTTAACCTAATTTGATTCCCCACACTAAAACAGCCGCCTCAGCCCTCTTCTGCTCCTTTCCTTCTCTCCCACTTTTCAGTCCAATGGCAGTCAGTTTTTTCAGCTTTGTCCCGTGTCTCTCTTTGTCCCACTGTCTCTTTCATTGCCATCTCACTCCAAACATGGCAAATGTCAAACTCAGACAGTCTTCTCAAAAGTCCTTCACACACAGTGAGGTTGCAGCTTGCTGGAAACGCATCTCCATCCATCCAATCTAGATGGTGGTTCTTCTCTTTCTGATGCCGTTTGCCCACAGCGCTGCTGGACCTCTCTGCTCAGATTGTCTCTTGGACTCCTGTCCACTGTTGATGTTCATGCTCGTGCTTCTGAAACTGCACTCTGTGTCTTCAGGGAGAGCTTCCTTGGAGCTTGCTTGTTCAGGATGAGGACGGGAAACTGCAAAACAATTCAGCCAAAAAATTCTGGCTGGGTGTTTCTATTTCTTCTAATGATCTTAACCTATAATTTTCTTCCGACTGCTGCCCGTGGAGAATTGATCCAGGTCCGTTCCCCACCTGTAATCGACAGACTGAGAGACTTTCATTATTCACTGTGACTGCATATGTTTTCATCACTCATAAAGCAACACATCTCTGCTTATTTTGTTTTGAACTCTACTGACTTTAAACCCCAAAAATGAAATTTTTATTTCGTCTTAACCGCAAACACAAAAATCTTCTTGATTTTGTTGTTAATTATTTTCATCCACAACACTCCAAATTATGTTTTCTTTTGTGTCCAGCAGGGGAAGAAGGTGACCTGTAGCGTCACTGCTTCCCCCAGTTGGAGACAATTTCCCACTCACACTTCCACACTTTTTATTTTCTTTGTTTTCATGATTTTCTTTCTCTCTTTTTTTTTCACCCCATTGTTTTACACCCACATATTAACCTGTTAACTCACTCCTCCAACCTCATTTTCCTTTCACCCCAACAGCTCTCATACAGTCAGCAATCAAATTCTCCATTCACCCTTGAGTACTTGATCACCTTTAAATGTCACTGTTAATTTTATCAATTAATTTATCATTACTTTATAACTAATCCACTCTTTAATTTGCTTTATTTACTTTAGTTCACTTTCTCGTCTTTGATCACTACGATTTCTTAACTATTTATTATTTCACAAAAAAATCAACTAATGTACTTTGTCTCCCTCTTTGTCATCAAGGAATTCACACACACTCACAGGCTGGTCACTCGCCCCCATCTTTTCTTTCTCTCTCACACACACTCACACTTTACTCTTCGTTCGTTCCACCTGTGAACCCGCCCCTCGAGGCTGGCTCACACACACTTCATGCTTCTCGCAGTCCCATTCAAACTTTCTGCGAGACACTTCTTCCTCTGCTTATTCCGGACAACACCCTAAGCGGCACACAAAGCGGATGCCGTCCGCTCGTGCACCTCACAAATTATTCAAACTGCGCCACGGACTCGATACCGCGGTTTCTCTTCCCCTAAAAAATATAAAACCAAATTAAACCCCCCAATTGACTTCAGTTTCCAACAATTCGCAACACGGCCTCCTACCGCGATTTCTGCACACCACAAACACACACTTTTAGACACGAATTCTTTTTGTTACTTCAATTGACTCCCGTACTTCAGACGAGACGCCGACTCTAACGGCGCTTTCACACACACACGCAATCTACACACACTGCAGTCAGTGGGCTGAGCCAAGCAGTCGTTCTCTCACTAACAAAGCAACTTGCCCCCACTCTCATGCACATTATCAACCACGACTAGGATCCAACACCTAGCTTTAGTTATTTAGGGCGCCCTCAGTGCCCAGGTTACCAACCTGGCAAATCCCAAGGACGCGTCCAACCAAGGGTGGAGTTGCCAAACTCGGAGCGCACACGGCCCTTAGCCGGCGACAAAGCCTTTCGGCCCCGCTTTCTAACTAATAGTAACACAAATTTCCTGCTTTAACGCACGAGGACAGATCACCGCCACTTTTTTCTAATAACTAAGACGGATGAAACACCGATTCTATTAATCCGTAACAAAAATCTGCTGCTTTAACGCACTGAGATTTTCTTACGGGGCGCTAAACATCAACTTGGAGTTCTTACAAAAGTCTCTTGCTTTAACGCACTGAGACGGACGCTAGCCGCCTTTTTTTCTACTGAGTGAATTTACACTGGGATACGTTCAACTTAGCGAACAGATAATTTAGGCTTTAAACAATATGCACGGTTCGAAAATAAACAGGTCGTGCTTACCTTTTAATCATGTGAGCTAGCTCTCTGTTCGCCTCTTTTCACGATCTCAGCTCCGCCAATTCATCTCTGGGCCTAGAGCGAATCCCGAGGGTTTCGGCACCAAAACTGTTGAGAAATCAGTTTTACCCCGGTTCTTTTCATTCCTCGAGCGTCCAGAGATGGCACCGGACTCAGTAGTCATTTTCATCTTCATTTATCTTCATTTAAGCATGCACTTCTAGAAGGGAAGAGAGGCCGGTGTCCCTCTGCAAAAATCTTCACCCCTTTGTTAGTTACAGCCAGCTTTATAGAGGTGACCCCATCATAAAACCCCTTACGGTGTGCTGGAAACTCTGTGTCTGTGTCTATGTGAGTGCTCGTGAGTGAGTGTGTGCGCATACCTGTGTGTATGTGTGTGCACATGAGTGAGTGTGCGTGTGGATGTGTGTGTGTGACCGTTAAAACACTGTGGGTGTAGGTGACTCCCTAGAGGTCATAAAACCCCTCTCACTTCCAGACCACAGTTACAAATCTTGAGACCCCCACCCTAAGACATCCTCTGGGGAATTTCCACTCAGAGGGCGAGGTCTACAATCTACTCCTACAATCAGCCTTTATTATAGTGAGGGCAGTGTCAGTGTCTCTACAACAGTTCTACATTATATTTTAACACATTTCTAAACTTTAAATCAGCTAAATATTCTACAGAACATATGTAGCAACCCTGCCGCCCGCCTTATTTAATCTATTCATGTATTTTAAATCATATCCATTCAAACAGAAATCTATTCCTTTATGGACATTGAACCAAGTTTCAGTGACGGCTATAACACTGAAGGGGTGAGAAAATTGTTGCAAGTAGTCCTTAATGAAATCAAAATTAGAATACATACTTCTGCTGTTAAAGTGAATTAATGAGAGCTTCCCGTCTAGGTTGATTTTTTTTTTTTCATATTGTTCCTGTGTGAAATAATTACAATTTTTAACAAAAGAAGAAAGAAAATTACTTTCAGAATCTATTTCTGGATCTATTATATTATGCTCCTTATATTCACAATCTAGATCAATTACTTTCTGTTGGAGAATTGATTTCAACATGTCTGTTACGCCCCACTTAAAAACGAAGTGTTGACTGGAGTGAGGGGTAACGCAAAGTGAAAAAGAACACCTGAGCTACTGGAGAATAGGCAAGGCAAGGCAAGGCAAGGCAAGTTTATTTGTATAGCACAATTCAACAACAAGGTGATTCAAAGTGCTTTACAGAGACATTAGAAACAAGAACAAATAAAAAGCATGATTTAAAATTGAATAAAACAAGCAAATAAACTAACTAACTAATTAACAAACAAACAAACAACAGTATATAAAATCAAAACAGATAAAATCAGAACAGTAGATAAAATCAGTAGTTAAATGTAAGTTTTGAAATTTAAGCTTAAAGTGTGGATATGGTGCTTTATTCAAATGCAGCTGAGAACAGGTGAGTCTTCAATCTGGATTTAAATAAACTGAGTGTTTCAGCTGATCTGAGGCTTTCTGGGAGTTTGTTCCAGATATAAGGAGCATAAAAGCTGAATGCAGCTTCTCCGTGTCTGGTTCTGACTCTGGGAACTGATAAAAGACCGGATCCAGATGACCTGAGGGATCTGGATGGTTCATACTGGGTCAGGAGGTCATTGATGTATTTTGGTCCTAAACCATTCAGAGCTTTATAGGCCAGCATCAGAACTTTAAAGTCTATCCTCTGACGGACAGGCAGCCAGTGTAAGGACCTCAGAGCTGGACTGATGTGGTCCACTTTTTTGGTCTTAGTGAGGACTCGAGCAGCAGAGTTCTGAATGAGCTGTAGTTGTCTGACTGATTTTTTAGGTAGACTTGTAAAGATGCTGTTACAGTAATCAAGCCTACTAAAGATGAATGCATGGACTAGTTTTTCCAGGTCCTGTTGAGACATCAGATCTTTTATCCTTGATATATTCTTGAGGTGATAGTAAGCTGACTTTGTTATTGTCTTAATGTGTTTTTCTAAGTTTAGGTCTGCATCCATCACTACACCCAAATTTCTCGCCTGGTTTGTGGTTTTTAGATGTATAGATTGAAGTTCTCTGGTGACCTGTAATCGTTTTTCTTTGGCGCCAAAGACTATTACCTCAGTTTTGTTTTTGTTTAGCTGGAGAAAATTGTGGCACAACCAGTCATTGATTTCCTCAATGCATTTACCAAGAGCCTGTACAGGGCCTCGGTCTCCTGGTGACATTGTGATATATATTTGTGTGTCATCTGCATAGCTGTGATAGTTTATTTTGTTGTTGTTTATAATCTGTGCCAGTGGGAGCATGTAGATGTTAAACAGAAGGGGTCCCAAGATGGAACCTTGGGGAACTCCACATGTGATACTTGTCTGCTCAGATGTGAAGTTACCTATTGATACAAAGTATTTCCTGTTTTCTACGTATGTTTTGAACCAGTTTAGTACAGTTCCTGAAAGACCTGTCCAGTTCTCCAGTCGTTTGAGTAATATGTTGTGGTCAACTGTATCAAATGCTGCACTGAGGTCCAGTAAAACTAGGACTGACATTTTTCCACTGTTTGTATTCAGACATATGTCATTAAACACTTTGGTCAGAGCGGTTTCAGTGCTGTGGTTCTGTCTAAAACCTGACTGGAAGGCATCGTAGCAGTTATTCTGTTTTAAGAAGTAACTGAGCTGTTGGGAAACTGCTTTTTCAATGATCTTACTTAAAAACGGGAGATTTGAGATCGGCCTGTAGTTGTTCATTTGTGTCTTGTCAAGATTGTCCTTTTTCAGTATAGGTTTGATTACAGCAGTTTTTAGTGATTCTGGAAACACACCTGATAATAAAGAAAAGTTGACGATCTGTAACAGGTCTGACTCTAAAGTCTTTGAGACCTTTTTGAAAAAACTTGTTGGCAGGACATCTAAACAGCAGGAGGAGGAGTTCAGTTGACCTAAGATGTCCTCCAGGTCTTTGCTGTTAATAGGTTGAAACTGTTTCATGGTGTTTAAACAGTTTTTTGGTGGACACAGTACATATCCTGGATCTGCTGTTGATGTCTGCTAATAGATGTCATTAAACAAGATTTATTGCCCAAAACTACTACAATAAAAACAAACACAGGGAAGTTCTTTTCTTCAGGGTCTCCAAGGCCAAAACAACAAACAAAACACCCCCTTTAGCTAGAAATCAAACCAAGTACTCACTAACCAAAACAAAATACAATGGCTGAGCTCCCTGTCTAACCAAGAACAGGAGAAAACAGTTGAAACAAAAATGGCAGAGAACCCCTACCTGCTTCCACAATGATGAACTAATTAACACAATAAGGGCACACCTTTGCTTACAATAAAAGAAAGGAAACCAAAGTTCCACAGGCTTTAAGTTCTCACACACATACACACTAAGGCCCGCTGCCCAAAACACTACAGCTCACAGCTCTGGCAGAAATTGGGGAAGTGGCAGGAGTGTGGCAGTTTAGGATGGCAAACTATATGCTCTGGCTGATGAGCTAGAACACACCTCAGCTGCGGCTCATGAGGCAGACCTGCAACACAAGAAAAGGAGAAAAAAAAAACCTCTTCTACAAAGGGAGAGTCACTAGAGGTCAGCGACCGTAACAGTGTCCATGTCATTTCTTCAGTCACCTTTTCCCCCCACTATATGTTAATAGACCTCTCTGCATTAAATCATTCTCTGGCTCTCTTCCACAGCATGTCTTTGTGCTGTTTCCTTCTCTAACTCCAACACGTCACGGCAGATGGCCGCCCCTCCCTGAGCCTGGTTCTAATGGAGGATTCTTCCTGTTAAAAGGGCGTTTTTTCTTCCACCTGTTGCCAAATTGCTAGCTCAAAAGGGGGAAGTTTGATTGGATTTTTGACCCTTCAGAGGAAGCTCATTACCACCACATGTATCCATGACCTCAGTCTTTGGTCACTAGCCAAAACCACAGATGAGGGTAGTGACGTTGCTTGACCAGTAAATTGACGGCTTCACTTTTACGTTCAACTCTCTCTTCATGACAACAGATCAGTGCAACGTTTGCATCACTGCACCTATGACCCCGTCTGTCAGTCTGAACATATTATACTGCTTCAGGTTCGACAGGTTATTCTGAGCTGCTGATTATATAAGCGCTATAAAAGGTTTTTGAAGACTTGTTTCTCATACTTTTGCCATTAAAGGGCACACTAGAGGCGAGGAAATCTACAGTGAATTTAAAAGTTGCAGAATTTGACATGTGTTTCCAGGATATGGTTATCATGCAGGACATTGTCAAGTTAATCACAAATCCATGTCTTTCTATTGTTGCTGAAACTGTATCCACAAATACAGGGATGGCCAGCTCCAGGCCCAAGAGCTGGTTTCCTGCAGGTTTGTGACCTTGATCCGGCACAGCTGACTTAATTGGGAAAAATTACCCCATCGGCATTTCTAGAAGTTCTCTAGAGGCCTGGCAATGAACTAATCATCTGTACCAGGTGTATTGACCAAGGGTGTTATCTAAAACCTAAAAGACACTGGCTCTTGTGTACAGATGGGTATTATTTAGGTTTTATCCGATACTGGTGCCAAACCGGTACATTTGAATCCGTGCCGGTACTTAAACAGTGCTCGAACCGGTGCTTAAAAAATAGAGGACACAAACTTTTTCCACAAAACCTCTTATGTTTAGCTGTTGTTCGTAAAAAGATAACAATGTTAGCCTTTTCTGCAGCTACAGGGCATATATGGTATCACTCTTGGCTGGAAGCAGTGCTTAAAGAATGGAAAAAACACAAATTTTGTCCAAAAACCTCTCTTTTTTAACTGTTTTCCACTTTTTCTTTGGTCATTTTGGCCTTTTTGGCCAGGGTGAAGGGAGTATCTGCCATCAAAAAAGAAGACAGCCGCATGTAAATACGATGATGTTTGCTAGTTCACCTTACATGCATTAATATAATAACGTGGTTAGCCTACTCAACGTAAATTACACACGAACAACATTAAGCTACTCACGCAGAGAAGAAAGGCTGCACTGACATCATCATCCATCATAATTTCTGCTACACTGGCAGGGCTAGGGGCCAGGACTCTACTCTTCGGGTTTTGGGGGGATGTTGCTAACTCCAGGTTCGATAACATGCACTACACCCACAGTAGATGTGCAAGCTATCAAATACGGTGCATTTATTGGCTTTTAAAAAAACGCTATGTGTCGCCAGGTGTTTCACCAGATTTTGAGGTGTTACCTTCTTTGCACAGTATCACCTTAAAGCACTTGTTGCAGGCTGCTTAGTTTGCATCTTTTGCTGTGAAGTACAGCCACTTCGCCTTGGGTATTTTTAATCTGTAGCTCTGCTGGAAAAGAACGTACATACCTGGGCCCGCCTACTATCCTGGGAAACGTAAAATGATTGGCTAGAATCCAAAGTGTATGACATCTCAGGGAAAAAAAGCACCAAAATGTGTGCTGCTTTCTGGTCTGGTTACTACAGTTTATGTGGTACCGGATACCGGTAACCATCCCTACTCTTGAGGCCTGGAGGTGGTCACCCCTGTACTAAGATGTAAGGATGCTTTTTCTTTACCTTATGAAGTGGACATGGAAACTGCAAAGTGACAATAAACTGCAGTCTAGGGCAAACATTTTTGTCACAGTGTGGATTCCCTTATGGTTTTTCATTGAGCTTATGTCCAGTGGTGAAGGATGACCCACACTGGTCACAGATGTGCTTTTTGACCCCACTGTGGAGAGGTCATGTATTTTAATGTACTTGGTGTGTGGAAGCCTCTCACACATTCTTTGCAGTAGTTCATTTTGTCTCCAGTGTGGCTTTGTTTGTGGTTTAAGGTCCCGTTGATGATTGGAAGTTTTTCTACAAAGGTCACAGAGAAGCTTTCCCACCACCACAGTGACGACAGGGTTGAGAACTGGATCCATCTGTGTCGCTCTGATTCTAAACAAAGACAGTGTAAGTCAGGGAATTCCTTTAACGTTTTTATCCTGAATGTCGCCTGAAACAAAGAGCATCTCTGCCAACGTCCAATTACATTTTACTGTTTACATTATAACACTCAGTATAACTCCATAAGTTTACTGATCAGACTTGTTCCAAACAATCAGGTTAAAATTACAAGATAAAACATAAATACATCCTCACAATAACTGCACTTGTAGAGTTACTTTCTGGTGTGGGTCTTTTGGTGTTTTTTCAGGTGATGTGGAGATTTAAAGGTCTTCTGACATAGGTCACATTTATAAGGTCTCTCCTCAGTGTGGATAAACATGTGTTGTTGTAACTGTGCATCTGTTGCAAACAGTTTCCCACACTGATCACAGCGGGAAACATCATTTCCAGTGTGAAACCGTAGGTGAATATTTCGGTACTGTTTGTCGCTGAAACTTTTTCCACAAAAGTCGCAGCTGTACGCCTTAATTCCAGAGTGGGTAACTAGATGCTTCTGTAAGTCGCTATTTTGAGCAAACGTCTTGCCACACATCTCACAGCTGTGTGCTTTAACTCCACTGTGGATGATATGGTGTAATTTTAAGCATTTACGATGGGTAAAAGACTTTCCACACAAGTCACAGCTGTAAGGTTTAACTCCACTGTGGATGAGTTGGTGTGCTTTAAAGTTTTGAGCGTGGGTAAAAGACTTTCCACACAAGTCACAGTTGAACGCTTTAAATTCACTGTGGATGAGTCTGTGTATTTTTAATTCTCCAGCCCGGGTAAAAGACTTTCCACACAAGTCACAGGTGTGTGCTTTAACTCCACTGTGGATGAGTTGGTGTATTTTTAAGCTTCCAGCCTGGGTAAAAGACTTTCCACACAAGTCACAGCTGTAAGGTTTAACTCCACTGTGGATGAGTTTGTGTTTTTTTAAGCATCCAGCCTCGGTAAAAGACTTTCCACACAAGTCACAGCTGTAAGGTTTAACTCCACTGTGGATGAGTTTGTGTGATTTTAGGCTTTGAGCCAGGGTAAAAGACTTTCCACACAAGTCACAGCTGTATGACTTAACTCCACTGTGGATGAGCTGGTGTGTTTTTAGGCTTTGAGCCAAGGTAAAAGACTTTCCACACAAGTCACAGCTGTATGACTTAACTCCACTGTGGATGAGTTGGTGTCTTTTTAAGCCTCCAGACCTGGTAAAATCCTTCCCACACTCATCACAGCTGTAAGGTTTAACTCCACTGTGGATGAGTTGGTGAGTTTTTAAAGTTCCAGCCTCGGTAAAAGACTTTCCACACAACTCACAGCTGTACGCTTTAACTCCACTGTGGATGAGTTGGTGAGTTTTTAAACTTCCAGACTGGGTAAAAGACTTTCCACACAAATCACAGCTGTAAGGTTTAACTCCACTGTGGATGACTTGGTGTTTTTTTAAATTTCCAGACTGGGTAAAAGCCTTTCCACACTCGTCACAGCTGTAGGTTTTCTCTCCTTTTCTTCTGTGAGGTTTGTCGGCCTCCTGAGAGCGCTGACTTCTCGCTCCATGTTGGTCCTGCAGTGACAGAGATACAAACAGCGGCAGTGAGTGAAATGCAGTCGTGGAACAAACTGAAACTCCCTCCGTTGGTGGAATCAAACATGTCAACAAACACATTGTTGGTGTGTTACCACCACCTTCTGGTGACAGTATCACATTACAATGATGTGACACAATGAGAGTTGTAAAGAAAATTACATTATTGAAGAAATATTTATCAGTGGAGAAAATCTTTTACGCATAAGAAATTGCAAGTTCAACTGATGATATTGTTGTTTCAATGTGTGCTTATAAAATATGATCTTTGTATTTCCTTCTAACTTCTGTGGTTTTTGGTTGTGAATGTAGATTCTGTATATATGGAGGAACCCAGGATGCAAAAGATAAAGCTGATGTTAACAGGTTTTTCAATAAAAATAAGGTAAAATAAAATGAAATAAATAAATAAACAGCTGTGCACACAGCTTCAAAAAGTGTAATTGTGATATTTTTCTCACCTTTTGTGTTGAAGTCATTGTTTCCTCTGTAGTGGCTGAGCTGAGTCCAAATGGATGAAACTGTCCTTCTGCTGCTCCACCAGACTCCTGTTACTCAGCTGGGACACACACAAAAAATACAATATATATATATTAGGGGTGCAACGATACACAAAATTCACGGTTCGGTTCGGTTCGATACTTTGGTGTCACGGTTCGATATTTTTTCGATACAAAAAAAATGTTCATGCCTTTTTAATTTGTCATTTATTAAAATTCTAAATATATATTTGAACTCTAAAGTACAGTTTTTAAATTTAACCCTAACCCTTGTGCGCGTTTTTTATTTTGACAGCGAATGCGCACCTGCGGACCACTTATGTGCAGCCCTGGTTATTTAGCTCGTCATATTGCAGCCACAGAAATAATTTTGTCCATGAAACCATAAAGCTGCACTTTCTTTTTGCCTTATAGTCTCATTTGTCACAACTTCTCCGTTTTGTGGTAAGCTTTTCTTTGGCTGTCACTTCTTCACCCTGACCTGTCTTATTTGGCTCAGCAGAACTAAAATATATATCTGTCTGTGAAGGTTCTCAGTCATCCAGGTCATCGTAGTCAAATATAAATCCTGCTGCTTTTACACACGCACTCACATAAGCTCAGCGATTCTCTGCGCGATCAACCTCTCACATGTTTAAGCTGCGGGAGATTTCACTTGTCATGTTTGCATAGTAAGCTAACGATTAATAAGACGATGTCAGAGGAATTGGTGCGCAAATTATCATCACTCACATATCAGTGCTGTCGCTCTCTATACACAGTTCGCGCGATTGCAAAGTGAAAGCAAAAAAACAAGCGCAAATTCAAACGCGATTTCAATATGTCACATTTTGACAGTGGCTCACCGATGCCAATGACATAATTACCCAGCTACATTTCTGAAAGAATGCAAAAGCATTGACATATATTTTTCCTTCCTACAATAGCCCGACGGGCAGGGCAGAGATAGATTTTGGTACCCCGACTGAAAAAATCGCTACCCCCGGGACGTTGGGCTAGCGATATTGCGAGCCCTGTATCTGATTGAGGAATCACTCATCTTTGGAAAAGAGAGTTTATTACAGAGAAATGTC
Organism: Aulonocara sp. 'chitande type north' Nkhata Bay; assembly: GCF_057382095.1. NCBI lineage: Eukaryota > Metazoa > Chordata > Actinopteri > Cichliformes > Cichlidae > Aulonocara > Aulonocara sp. 'chitande type north' Nkhata Bay. Next base: position 13,621,832 of record NC_141346.1, read on the forward strand.
TCTTTCCAAAATAAAAGCTATACTATCCGCTTCTTCTGGGCTATATTCTCAGCAGCATATTAAACAGCTGTCTAAATGACTCGGCTAAAGTTAGTAGCATGCTTGCTTTTTTTTGTCTGCTTCCACTTGTCTTTGCACTAGGATGATGTCGGCGTAAATGTGCAGTCATATTCGTTGTGTTCCCACTAGTGCTTTCAGGTTAATCTCGTTGAAATGACCTTAACGCCACAACACGGCAAATCTCCGTTAACGAGCTACCGCCGATCGCCCCGTGCATGGGGCTAGACGGCCAACACGTTAACGAGCTAACTGCGCTAACACACTAGTTCCCACCCATGTAATTGAGCATTGCATGGCACATCCAACATACTGTTTTACTTTAGTCCATGACTCACTTACCTTCAGGGTCATACGTCACATTAAAACCAAAATAATTCCAAACGCCAGATCTGAATGAGAGTGGGGGAGGTCCATGTTGTAAGGAGAGCTTAACTTCTGTCTCGCTAGCTTGCCCTGCGCTCTTCCTTCTGACGATGCTGTCTGTGTTGAGCGCTCAGTGAATCTGCGTTTGACTACTCCGCCTAGGCTGCACTGTCGAGCGCAGATCCACTGAGCGCTCAACACAGACAGCATAGTCAGAAGGAAGAGCGCAGGGCAAGCTAGCAAGATAGAAGTTAAGCTCTCAGCAACATGGACCTCCACCACTCTCATTCAGATCTGGCGTTTGGAATTATTTTGGTTTTCATGTGACGTATGACCCTGAAGGTAAGCGAGTCATGGACTAAAGTAAAACAGTATGTTGGATGTGCCATGCAATGCTCAATTACATGGGTGGGAACTAGTGTGTTAGCGCAGTTAGCTCGTTAACGTGTTGGCCGTCTAGCCCCATGCACGGGGTGATCGGCGGTAGCTCGTTAACGGAGATTTGCCGTGTTGTGGCGTTAAGGTCATTTCAACGAGATTAACCTGAAAGCACTAGTGGGAACACAACGAATATGACTGCACATTTACGCCGACATCATCCTAGTGCAAAGACAAAAACAACAAGCATGCTACTAACTTTAGCCGAGTCATTTAGACAGCTGTTAACACACGATTCTCCTTATATGTTTAACATGCTGCTGAGAATATAGCCCAGAAGAAGCGGATAGTATAGCTTTTATTTTGGAAAGAGACATTTCTCTGTAATAAACTCTCTTTTCCAAAGATGAGTGATTCCTCAATCAGATACAGGGCTCGCAAAATCGCTAGCCCGACGTCCTGGGGCTAGCGATTGTTTTCAGACGGGCTACCCTGCCCGTCGGGCTATTGTAGGAAGGAAAAATATATGTCAATGCTTTTGCATTCTTTCAGAAATGTAGCTGGGTAATTATGTCATTGGCATCGGTGAGCCACTGTCAATATGTGACATATTGAAATCGCGTTTGAATTTGCGCTTGTTTTTTTGCTTTCACTTTGCAATCGTGCGAACTGTGTATAGAGAGCGACAGCACTGATCTGTGAGTGATGATAATTTGTGCACCAATTCCTCTGACATCGTCTTATTAATTGTTAGCTTACTATGCAAACATGACAAGTGAAATCTCCCGCAGCAAGCTTAAATATGTGAGAGGTTGATCGCACAGAGAATCGCTGAGCTTATGTGAGTCCGTGTGTAAAAGCAGCAGAATATATATTTTAGTTCTGCTGAGCCAAATAAGACAGGTCAGGGTGAAGAAGTGACAGCCAAAGAAAAGCTTACCACAAAACGGAGAAGTTATGACAAATGAGACTATAAGGCAAAAAGAAAGTGCAGCTTTATGGTTTCATGGACAAAATTATTTCTGTGGCTGCAATATGACGAGCTAAATAACCAGGGCTGCACATAAGTGGTCCGCAGGTGCGCATTCGCTGTCAAAATAAAAAACGCGCACAAGGGTTAGGGTTAAATTTAAAAACTGTACTTTTGAGTTAAAATATATATTTATAATTTTAATAAATGACAAATTAAAAAGGCATGAACATTTTTTTTGTATCGAAAAAATATCGAACCGTGACACCAAAGTATCGAACCGAACCGAACCGTGAATTTTGTGTATCGTTGTACCCCTAATATATATATATATATATATATATATATATATATATATATATATATATATATCTGTCTGTGAAGGTTCTTAGTCATCCAGGTCATCGTAGTCTAAGGAGCTTGGAAAGAAAAGCGTCTGGACTTCTTTGAGTTGCTTGAAGACGTTTCACCTCTCATCTGAGAAGCTTCTTCAGTTCTAAGGGTCAAATGATGGAGAGTCCAAGATTTAAACCCAGTGGGAGTTTCCTCCAAAGAGGGACAAAGGACCTCCTGATGATCCTGTACCTCAGGGGTGTCCAAACTTTTTTCACTAAGGGCCACATACATAAAAATATAGGAGGGGCTGGGCCACTTACTAGAAATTAGGTTTAGAAATTAGGGGCGTGTGAACCTAATCAAAATGAGTATTCTCCCGCGTTTACAGTGGGGCAAAAAAGTATTTAGTCAGCCACCGATTGTCATCATTTTAAGTGGGGGAACTTGCACAGAGGTCAGTAATTTGCACCAGAGGTACACTTCAACTGTGAGAGACAGAATGTGAAAAAAAATTCCATGAATTCACATGGTAGGATTTGTAAAGAATTTATTCGTAAATCAGGGTGGAAAATAAGTATTTGGTCACCTCAAACATGGAAAATCTCTGGCTCTCACAGACCTGTAACGTCTCCTGTAAGACGCTTTTCTGTCCCCCACTCGTTACCTGTATGAATGGCACCTGTTTGAACCCATCATCTGTATAAAAGACACCTGTCCACAGCCTCAAACAGTCAGACTCCAAACTCCGCCATGGCCAAGACCAAAGAGCTCTCGAAGGACACCAGGAAAAGTATTGTAGACCTGCACCAGACTGGGAAGAGTGAATCTACAATAGGCAAGCAGCTTGGTGTGAAAAAAATCAACTGTGGGAGCAATCATCAGAAAATGGAAGACATACAAGACCACTGATAATCTCCCACGATCTGGGGCTCCACGCAAGATCTCATCCCGTGGGGTCAAAATGATCATGAGAACGGTGAGCAAAGATCCCAGAACCACACGGGGGGACCTGGTGAATGACCTGCAGAGAGTTGGGACCAAAGTAACAAAGGTCACCATCAGTAACACACTACAACGGCAGGGAATCAAATCCCGCAGTGCCAGACGTGTTCTGCTGCTGAAGCCAGTGCATATCCAGGCCCGTCTGAAGTTTGCCAGAGAGCACATGGATGACACAGCAGAGGATTGGGAGAATGTCATGTGGTCAGATGAAACCAAAGTAGAACTTTTTGGTATAAACTCAACTCGTCATGTTTGGAGGAAGAAGAATACTGAGTTGCATCCCAAGAACACCATACCTACTGTGAAGCATGGAGGTGGAAGCATCATGCTATGGGGCTGTTTTTCTGCCAAGGGGACAGGACGACTGATCCGTGTTAAGGACAGAATGAATGGGGCCATGTATTGTGAGATTTTGAGCCAAAACCTCCTTTCATCAGTGAGAACTTTGAAGATGAAACGAGGCTGGGTCTTCCAACATGACAATGATCCAAAACACACCGCCCGGGCAACAAAGGAGTGGCTCCGTAAGAAGCATTTGAAAGTCCTGGAGTGGCCTAGCCAGTCTCCAGGCCTCAACCCCATAGAAAATCTGTGGCGGGAGTTGAAAGTCCGTGTTGCTCGGCGACAGCCCCAAAACATCACTGCTCTCGAGAAGATCTGCATGGAGGAATGGGCCAAAATACCAGCTACTGTGTGTGCAAACCTGGTACAGACCTATAGTAAATGTTTGACCTCTGTTATTGCCAACAAAGGTTATGTTACAAAGTATTGAGTTGTATTTTTGTTATTGACCAAATACTTATTTGCCACCCTGATTTACGAATAAATTCTTTACAAATCCTACCATGTGAATTCATGGATTATTTTTTCACATTCTGTCTCTCACAGTTGAAGTGTACATCTGGTGCAAATTACTGACCTCTGTCATCATTTTAAGTGGGGGAACTTGCACAATCGGTGAATGACTAAATACTTTTTTGCCCCATTGTATCATATCCCCTACTGGGGCGATCGTGGCTCAAGAGTTAGGAGTTCGCCTTGTAATCGGAAGGTTGCCGGTTCGAGCCCCGGCTTGGACCGTCTCGGTCGTTGTGTCCTTGGGCAAGACACTTCACCCGTTGCCTACTGGTGGTGGTCAGAGGGCCCGGTGGCGCCAGTGTCCGGCAGCCTCGCCTCTGTCAGTGCGCCCCAGGGTGGCTGTGGCTACAATGTAGCAACACAGCAACCAGTGTGTGAATGTGTGTGTGAATGGGTGGATGACTGGATATGTAAAGCGCTTTGGGGTCCTTAGGGACTAGAAAAGCGCTATATAAATACAGGCCATTTGCCATTACCATTTTACAAATGCTACCTTTATTGATCACTCAGAAAGTTTCTTGTGATATAGAAAAAGCCTTTTCAAAATTTATCTGGCGTGGCAAGAAACCTAGATTAAGGATTGGAACTCTACAACTGCCTATAGATAGGGGAGGCTTAGGCTTACCAAATTAAATTTTTTATAATTGGGCATGTCATAGCCGTGTCTTATGGGAGTGGCTACATGCTTATCGAAATTCTCACTCTCACCTAGACTCTTGGTCCACTTTACGTTATTCCCTTTGGAGCTTAGCTGTCTGTGACAAAAAAAACAATATTAAAAATGGGGATTAAGAATAACCCAATCATTTATAATACAATAAGGGTCTGGGGGGAAATGCGTAAAAGGTTGGGTAGAGAAGATTGTTTCTCAGTAAAGGAGTCAAGAATGAAGTGCAAAGATTTTGTTCCAGGAATGTCTTGTAGCATGTTCGAGAAGTGGCACAAAAAGGGATTAACCCTTTAAGACCTACCATAGAACCAAGTTCGCCAGAGCTTATATTATATTTTTACATGCTGTGGAGCCATTTTTGGGAGCATTTCAAGTTGCTATACATCAATACAACCATTATAGCCCAAACTTTAATAATATGTCTGCATTAGGTGCATAGTAATTACATAAATTGCAAAAAAGTGCAATAAACTACAAAAAAATTGAAAATCGTTTTTGTTTTTTTTAACATATATTTCTAGTTAGAGAAATTTAAGAGGCTTATCCCTCAAAACTGTAAATACAAAAAAGTTACACAAACTAGTTTCCCACCACAGGAAATTTATTTTGAGTGTCTTCATAGTTTTATTTTTGAAATACACCAATTTTTATATACTGCAGGAAAAACGAAAATAAATATTATAATGCAAATTTGCAAAATAACAGAATATGCATCAAAATAAACTATTTCCAGCAGTGCAATATGAGTCTTAAGCATCCCAGAAACGACACAGAAAGTCATAAAGTCAAACATAACTTTTTAAAACACATAACAAGTAAAACACAAGCTCATAAGGCCCCGATCGTAAAAAAACTACATTTCCGCAAAATGACGTCACTTCCGGTTTCGGGCAGGTCATGCGGTCATGTGATAGTTCGCGCTGATGGACGTAGGAAGTGTTACAAACAGCTGATGGATCGGCGAAGCGTGTTTCTGGAATATCATGTTTTTGTTGCTGCAAGTGATTTTTATGCAGTTTTTGCAAAGCTATATGTGGAAGGAAACTGTGACCTAGGACAAGCTGATGGCATAAGATGTAAGTACAACTCCTCCAGTTTCATATGCAAAAAAAATTATTGCGCTAGCTTACTTGGTTGCAGAGCTACCGGGATTTAAAAATAGTTACGCAAAACAGAGCGTGCCCGCTCCGATCGGCTGTAAAGGGTTAAGGGTAATTGGCGATTTGTATCAAAACAACACACTGATTAACTTTGAGCAATTGCGGGTGTGTGTGTGGATGTGTTTTTTTTTCTTTTTTCTGTTTAGTTGTTATGTTTTATGATATTCTTGATAACGAATAAAAATTGTATATCTAAAAATAAAAAAGAAATTAGGTTTAACTTTAGTGTATTAAAGTTAGAAAAATCAGTTAAAAGTTGTCAAATATTATTGCGCCGTATTTGATAGCTTGCTGCGAGACCTCACACCGTGCACATCTACTGCGGTTAGGTTGCCTGTTATCGGACCTGGAGTTAGCAACATCCCCAAAAACCCAAAGAGTAGAGTCCTGGCCCCTAGCCCTGCCAGTGTAGCAGAAATGATGACGGCAGCAGCAGCCTTTCTTCTCTGCGTGAGTAGCTTAATGTTGTTCGCGTGCAATTTACGTTAAGTAGGCTAACCACGTTATTACATTAATGCACGTAAGGTGAACTAGCAAACATCATCATAGCTACATGCGGCTGTCTTCTTTTTTGATGGCAGATACTCCCTTCACCCTGGCCAAAAAGGCTAAAATGACCAAAGAAAAAGTGGAAAACAGTTAAACATGAGAGGTTTTGGACAAAGTTTGTGTTTTTTACATTGTTTAAGCACTGCTTCCAGCCAAGAGTGATACCATATACAGTTGTGGTCAAAAGTTTACATACACTTGTAAAGAATATAATATAATGGCTCTACTGAGTGTCCCGTTATTTCTAAAACTCTGATTTTTCTCTGATAGAGTGATTGGAACAGATACTTCGTTGTCACAAAAAACATTCATGAAGTTTGGTTCTTTAATGACTTTATTATGGGTTAACAGTAAAAAGGTGATCACATTTTCTGGGTCAAAAATATACATACGGCAACATGAATTAGCAATTTTGGTGACTTAGAAAGTTGTCAGTGAACTGAGCTTCATAGCATGGCCTCTTAACTTCTTGTGAGTGATTATGAGTGATGACAGCTGGTGACTTCTCTTAGACCAGTTAAATAGGGCTCATTGGATACAAACGCCCACAAACACTACAATAGGAAAGTCAAAGGAGCTCAGCATGGATCTGAAAAAGTGAATTATTGACTTGAACAAGTCAGGAAAGTCACTTGGGGCCATTTCAAAGCAGCTGCATGTCCTAAGAGCAACAGTGCAAACAATTGTTTGTAAGTATAAAGTTCATGGCACTGTTTCGTCACTGCCAAGATCAGGAAGAAAACGCAAGCTATCACCTGCTGCTGAGAGAAAATTGGTCAGGAGGGTGAAGAGTCAACCAAGAATCACCAAAAAGCAGATCTGCCAAGAATTAGAAGCTGCTGGAACACAGGTGTCATTGTCCACAGGCAAACGTGTTTTGCATCTCCATGGACTGAGAGGCTGTCGTGCAAGAAAGAAGCCCTCGCTCCAAAAGCGGCACCTTAAGGCTCGACTGAAGTTTGCTGCTGATCACGTGGACAAAGATAAGACATTCTGGAGGAAAGTTCTGTGGTCAGATGAAACAAAAATCAAGCTTTTTGGCCACAATGTCCAGCAATATGTTTGGAGGAGAAAAGGTGAGGCCTTTAACCCCAAGAACACCATGCCTACAATCAAGCATGGTGGTGGGAGTATTATGCTGTGGGGCTGTTTTGCTGCCAATGGAACTGGTGCTTTACAGAGAGTAAATGGGATAATGAAGAAGGAGGATTACCTTCACATTCTTCAACATAACCTAAAATCATCAGCACGAAGGTTGGGTCTCGGGCACAGTTGGGTGTTCCAACAGGACAGTGACCCCAAACACACATCAAAAGTGGTAAAGGAATGGCTAAGTCAGGCTAGAATAAAGGTTTTAGAATGGCCTTCCCAAAGTCCTGACTTAAACCTCATTAAAAACATTAAAGATAATGCTGAAGAAACAAGTCCATGTCAGAAAGCCATCAAATTTAACTGAACTGCACCAATTCTGTCAAGAGGAGTGGTCAAAGATTCAAATAGAAGCTTGCCAGAAGCTTGTGGATGGCTACCAAAGGCACCTAATTGAAGTGAAAATGGCTAAGGGACATGTAACCAAATATTAGCACTGCTGTATGTATATTTCTGACCCAGCAGATGTGATCACTTTTTTCTGTTAACCCATAATAAAGTCATTAAAGAACCAAACTTCATGAATGTTTTTTGTGACAACGAAGTATCTGTTCCAATCACTCTATCAGAGAAAAATCAGAGTTTTAGAAATAACGGGACACTCGGTAGAGCCATTGTATTATATTCTTTACAAGTGTATGTAAACTTTTGACCACAACTGTATGCCCCATAGTTGCAGAAAAGGCTAACATTGTTATCTTTTTACAAAAAAGCAGCTGAACATGAGAGGTTTTTGGACCAATTTTGTGTTCTCCATTCTTTAAGCACCAGTTCGAGCACTGTTTAAGTACCGGCACGGATTCAAAAGTACCGGTTTGGCACCAGTATCGGATAAAACCTAAACGAAACCCATCCCTAATCAGGGCCTTATGAGCTTATACTTGTGTTTTTAAAAGTTATCTTTGACTTTATGACTTTCTGTGTCGTTTCTGGGATGCTTAGAACTCATATTGCACTGCTGGAAATAGTTTATTTTGATGCATATGCTGTTTTTTTGCAAATTTGCATTATAATATTTATTTTCGTTTTCCTGCAGTATATAAAAATTGGTGTATTTCAAAAATAAAACTATGAAGACACTTAAAATAAATGTCCTGTGGTGGGAAACTATTTTGTGCAACTTTTTTGTATTTACAGTTTTGAGGGATAAGCCTCTTAAATTTCACTAACTAGAAATATATGTTTAAAAAAACGATTTTACATTTTTTTGTAGTTTATTGCACTTTTTTGCAATGTATGTAATTACTATGCACTTAATTCAGACATATTATTAAAAGTTGGCCTATAATGGTTTTATTGATGTATAGCAACTTGAAATGCTCCCAAAAATGGCACTACAGCATGTAAAAATATAATATAAGCTCTGGTGGACTTGGTTCTATGGTAGGTCTTAAAGGGTTAATATGCTGCTGCGAATATACCCCAGAAGAAGCGTATAGTATAGCTTTTATTTTGGAAAGAGCCATTTCTCTGTAAAAAAAAAACCCTCTATTTTCCAAAGATGAGTGATTTCTCGATCAGATCAAAAACTGTACTTTAGAGTTCAAATATATATTTAGAATTTTAATAAATGACAAATTAAAAAGGCATGAACATTTTTTTTTGTATCGAAAAAATATCAAACCGTGACACTAAAGTGTCGAACCGAACCGTGAATTTTGTGTATCGTTGCACCCCTAATACATACACATATACACACATACAATATATATGCAAAATCAGCTTTTGTATATCGGCTTTATTTACGCTGGAAGTACATGAAATACACATGCATCTGGAGATCATCCTATGAAGTCCTATTCTAAAGGCTGATTTCCCTCCCCCAGGCTTGTATCTGTGCCTTCCTGGGGGTGGGGGTTGGTTGTTCTCTTGCCCTGCAGCCCATCCTTTTGTTCATATTCCAAGACCATTTTTCTGTATGTATTCTTACCCCCTAGCAACCGCCATTTTATAATGTTGCAAGCAATCACAAACTCTACAGTCCAATGTATACCAAGCAATCTATTATTCTCAACAGAAACTGAACCCACATTAAAGTTAGCTCGGTGCTTACCTTCAGATGAGCCCACAAACCGAGAGCAACTTCGTGATGAAGCTGGAAGTCTTTCCAAACAGGAAACAGATCAGGGAGCAGAGACCCACGTGGTTCGGATCCAGGAGACAAGGGTGTGCTGATCGATGCAGATATCGATCTAAACGTTGGTAGTGGTATATTTTCCTGTAAGTTTACTACTTTACTCCCGTTTCATGAAAACGCAGCTCTCTCTGCTCGACTCCTCTCCTGCACACACACTTTCTCCGCCCCTTTTTCCTGGCTCCGTGGTGATTTGGTACTGTGCGGTCACGTGACTCAGCTGCGCAACGTAACCACGTGGGGTTTTATTTCAAAATTAGTGCCCATCTCCTTTTCCTAAACTCTTTTCCTTGGCCTCCATCAAAACGTCATCGTGGGAAGTAGAATTACCAAGTACTCAGGGAAAGAGAGGAGCGGTGCTGAGAACTGGAACAGGCTGTATCCTAATTCAGGTTCTGAATAACGGTTCACAAGGGCCGCGTACTCAAAGACCGCTAAGGCCGGAAGTGCGAGGCTTATAGGCTTGTGAAATGGGATGGTCTAGCCTCCGTCGCGCTGCCCAGGTTGCCTAGCAACCATGATACTAACCGCTGGAAACGTTTCATACAGGTTTATTTGACAGAAATGGCGAAGAACATATTTTGTACATTTGTTTGTGTGTTTCTACACGAGCTTTGTGTGATTTAATAAGTCTCTGAGGCTGAGACCACAGGACTGTAAAACATGATTGTTGGGCTTCATTTCTGTACTGAACAGTCATTTAAGATCAGCTAGTAAATAACAATTAGCTAATGTTGTTTATGAGACTAAAGTCAGTGTAAATATGATATGGCCAATATTATAGTTATTATATTAATCATTATTAGTTATTACAGCAGTGAGTTTGAACTCTCAAATCAAATCACTTTTATTGTCACATCACATGTGCAGGTACACTGCTGAGTACATGTGAGTGAACTCTGTCAAATACTGAGCTTCAGTAAAGATTCAAGTTGCAGTTATTTATATTTCCCATCACCTTAAATCCTCATTCAAAGAAAAGTATCTTTTACATATACATGTATTATATATAAGAGACAAATATTGTTCATTTAATTTGTTGGCATTACTAAATTTGGCTCAATGCTTAGTCCTAAAGTGTATATTTATTTTCTTACTCTTCTTATATACATTGTTTGTTCACTTGCACTGCTGTAACTGGAGCCTCGTCGTCTCGTCTCTCTATATTCTGTACTGTATGTAGCAGAGATGACAATAAAGTTTACTTTGACTTCAGCAGCAAGCAGGCGCACCGAGGGCTCTCGCGCTCACTTTTTGCTGGTAGAATGTCAAAAATACATCGGTGCAAATTATAAGTCTGTATTATAATGTCTGGTGTTTTCGTGTTTGGTGGTTTATTTTCAGTTTTTTTTCTTTAATCTTGCGAGTTGGTTAATAGATGCCGCTTCAGCCCAACACACATCAAACGTGTGACGCATGGTCAGGCTCCCTCTGTTTCGCTTATTGGCGCGCAGGGTACCCCCCTCACTTCGAGAGTTGACGTGCAGGGTCCTCTTATTGAATACTATAGAGCTCTCTAAACGTTGTTTATTGACGAAACGAGATTTCCGCGGAAGAGCCCGTTATCTGTATATTTATGCATTTCCAAAATCGCATTGTAGTGACTGAACACAATGAATTATAAATGGAAACAACAACCTGAAAAACAGCAGATAAGTTAAATACATTTGTATCGCTTACTGCATTTATGGAAGGAGTGGTGTATGCTGGGTAATGGCACAGCTAGCACCTGGCTGACTTTATTCACCAGCTTCGGATGTTATCAGTCCATACAATGGACGTTATTAGCACAAATCAGTCCCAGAGATATGGGCCATCTCCACCTGCTAGATTGTTCCGGGGCTTTTATCATCCATCCAGGTGGAGGATCACTAACAGTTCAGTTCAGTTCATTTTTATTTCAAACATGTGTATTCACAATCATTACAAAATATAATTCTATACTTTTGTTCGAAAGGGAGTAGGCAGACGTTATTAGTCCCTACCCCTCAAATTTTACCTCTCATTGATTTAATTTTCTTTTAGCCTTAAATTAAACAAACAACATATAAAGTAAAAGTAAAGCAAAGACAAAACAAACAAACAAAACAAATAAACAAGCCCCACCACAATATAGCTACTTTCATATAAATAAGGACTGAGTTGGAATGAAAGCAACAACAGAGTTAGCTAACTATGCTCCCGATTTGTTTCCTCTCCTCCCAATAAATAAATCTCACATAAACGTGCACTCAGTTCAACATAAAGACTGGAGAAATGACCCGCAACAAATGATATATAAACAACAAAAATAATCCGGTCAGACTGTATTACTTTAACAGCCTGCGATATGAATTTTCCTCCCCACGACATTTGCGCATTCCTTACCTCGCAGGAATCCTCCATTATTCTGAGAATTACCCAGAATCCCTTGCCCTTTGTGAATGTTGCAGGGTGACTTTTTCAACAGTAGGTGGCGCCAATGTCCCATTTAACGGGATTTAACTTCAACTCTATTTAACTATGTTACACCAACAGCACCTTTTTAAGAAAAATCAAACATATTATCCTTGAAGATCATTTTAGAGTTTTTAATGAGCTGCAGGATCCTTCTTCAGTGTGGGTGGAGAACAGCCAAGTCGCCTCCTGTGATAAACCTCCACATGTACCATTGAAAACAGTTAAATTACTTTGAATCTGAAATCATGGCTCAAACTACTTGTTCTGAGACCATTTCTTTATTTTTCACACCAAACTGTTTAATAAGATAAACTCTACACAGACTTCATCAAATATAACTAACACTTTAACAGTATCAGGATTTCGTAATACAAACTTCAAATCAACAAGAAAATAGCAGCAAACATGTGGATCAAAATTCATTAAAAAACAACATGTGGACTTCAAGGACTAAATACACTAAAGTGAAGGAGGAGCAAAAATTAGAGGTTTAACAGAATTTGAATTAAGTAAAAGTAGTCACCTGTGATCTTTACAATGGTCCAGATGTGTGCTGCTGTTTTTAACTTTCAACATTTCTTTGCTGCCACTGTGAATACGAATGTGGTCTTTGCCTAATTAAATAAAGGTTACACTGACTCACTGCTTCATCTTCTGGTACAAACTGGTATTACATGGAAGTACAGCCCAAAACCAGTTTAGCTTGAGTTTCTTTTTTCTGGACATAAAGTCACAGCAGGTGTTGTTTCAAAGCTGGTGGACAGATTTGGTTCATTTTGGAAGTTTTAAGAGCAACTGATGTGAAAACATTTGCAGTTTTGGGAGAAAATGATTTAAGAGAAGATTTTACCACAGCAAAAGATTAAATATGAATGAAGAATTGAAATTAAATGGTAAATGGCCTGTATTTATATAGCGCTTTACTAGTCCCTAAGGACCTCAAAGCGCTTTACATATCCAGTCATCCACCCATTCACACACACATTCACACACTGGTGATGGCAAGCTACATTGTAGCCACAGCCACCCTGGGGCGCACTGACAGAGGCGAGGCTGCCGGACACTGGCGCCACCGGGCCCTCTGACCACCACCAGTAGGCAACGGGTGAAGTGTCTTGCCCAAGGACACAACGACCGAGACTGTCCAAACCGGGGCTAGAACCGGCAACCTTCCGATTACAAGGCGAACTCCCAACTCCCAACTCTTAAGCCACGATCGCCCAAATTAAACTTAGGTAACACATAAAATGAATACAACTACTAAACACTACTGTGTCCTAAGGAAACAAAGATTAAAATGTAACAGGGATAACATTTTAGAGAATTAAAATCCCTCAAAGGAAAAAAAATAAACTTGATATACATATCTATACATGCAGCTTCCTAAATGTAACATTCAGGATTATTCACTGCAGCTCCAGAAATCAGAGCTACCTCATCAGATCCAAGTGTGACATCAGCTGACACTCTTTACAGGAGATTCCATCTGAACTCTGTGGAGCCTGATATCAAGGTTTTTAAGTCTGAGCCTAAAACCAGAAGAGGATCTTTCTCTCTCTTCAGATTCATTGTGATCCAGTGATTTCAGTCCTCCACATTGGTAACAGTGAAACAGTTTATTTACAGCGTGGGATCGTTTTGTGTTCGGAGTATGAACTGAGATTCCTGAAGCTCTTGTCACACTGGTCACAGCTGAAGTTCACTTCCATGTGTGTACGTTCATGTTTGTTACGATGACCTGATTGTGAGAAGCTTTTGTCACAGTGTCTGCACTTGTATGGTGTCTCTTCTGTGTGGATTCCCTTATGCTTTTTCTTTAAGCTCACGTGAAGTGGTGAAGGATGACCCACACTGGTCACAGATGTGCTTTTTGACCCCACTGTGGAAGAGTTCATGTATTTTTAATGTACTTGGTGTGTGGAAGCCTCTCCCACATTCTTTGCAGTAGTTCATTTTGGCTCCAGTGTGTCTACGTTGATGGGGTTTTAGGTCACATTCATGATAGGAAGTTTTTCCACAAAGGACACAGAGACACTCTTTCCAACCACCACAGTGACGACAGGGTTGAGAAATGGATCCATGTGCGTCGCTCCACTTCTAAACAAAGACATTGTAAGTCAGAGAATTCCTTCAACATTTTTATCCTGAACGTCGCCTGAAATAAAGAGCATCTCTGCCAGCGTCCAATTACATTTTACTGTTTACATTATAACACTCAGCTTACTGGGCAAAAATGAGTCTTCATTTTTCCAAACAGTTCATTCAGAATAACTCCATAAGTTTACTAATTAGACTTGTTCCAAACAATCAGGTTACAATTACAAGATAACACTAAATACATATCTCACAGTAACTGCACTTGTAGAGTTACTTTCTGGTGTGGATCTGTTGGTGTTTTTTCAGCTGATGTGGAGCTTTAAAAGTCTTCTCACACAGGTCACATTTATAAGGTCTCTCGTCAGTGTGGCTAAGCATGTGTTGTTGTAACTGTGCATCTGTTGTAAACAGTTTCCCACACTGATCACAGAAGGAAACATCAATTCCAGTGTGAATCCGTAGGTGAATATTTCGGTACTGTTTGTCACTGAACCTTTTTCCACAAAAGTCGCAGTTGTACGCCTTAATTCCAGAGTGGGTAACTAGATGCCTCTGTAAGCTGCTATTTTGAGGAAAAGTCTTACCACACAACTCATAGCTGTGTGCTTTAACTCCACTGTGCATGATATGGTGTAATTTTAAGCCTTTATGATGGGTAAAAGACTTTCCACACAAGTGACAGTTGTACGCTTTAAATCCGCTGTGGAAGAGTTGGTGTTTTTTTAAGCCACCAACCTTGCTGAAAGACTTTCCACACAATTTACAGCTGTATGGTTTAACTCCACTGTGGATGAGTTGGTGTGCTTTTAAGTTTCCAGCCTGGGTAAAAGACTTTCCACACACTTCACAGCTGTAAGGTTTAACTCCACTGTGGATGAGTTGGTGTGTTTTTTAGTTTCCAGCCCGGGTAAAAGACTTCACACACATCTCACAGCTGTAAGGTTTAAATCCACTGTGGATGACTTGGTGTGTTTTTAAGTTTCCAGCCTCGGTAAAAGACTTTCCACACAAGTCACAGCTGTAAGGTTTAACTCCACTGTGGATGACTTGGTGTTTTTTTAAGCTTCCAGCCTGGGTAAAAGACTTTCCACACAATTTACAGCTGTAAGGTTTAACTCCACTGTGGATGAGTTGGTGTTTTTTTAAGTGTCCAGCCTCGGTGAAAGACTTTCCACACAATTTACAGCTGTATGGTTTAACTCCACTGTGGATGAGTTGGTGTGTTTTTAAGTTTCCAGCCTGGGTAAAAGACTTTCCACACACTTCACAGCTGTAAGGTTTAAATCCACTGTGGATGAGTTGGTGTTTTTTTAAGCCACCAGCCTCGGTGAAAGACTTTCCACACAATTTACAGCTGTATGGTTTAACTCCACTGTGGATGAGTTGGTGTGTTTTTAAGTTTCCAGCCTGGGTAAAAGACTTTCCACACACTTCACAGCTGTAAGGTTTAACTCCACTGTGGATGAGTTGGTGTGTTTTTAAGCCTCCAGCCTCAGCAAAAGACTTTCCACACAATTTACAGCTGTAAGGTTTAACTCCACTGTGGATGAGTTGGTGTGTTTTTAAGTTTCCAGCCCGGGTAAAAGACTTCACACACATCTCACAGCTGTAAGGTTTAAATCCACTGTGGATGACTTGGTGTGTTTTTAAGTTTCCAGCCTCGGTAAAAGACTTTCCACACAAGTCACAGCTGTAAGGTTTAACTCCACTGTG